>NC_085016.1:16233883-16253883 GCF_963854185.1 Sardina pilchardus
ATGAGTCAGACTCGGAGAGAAGACTTTTACCGCTGTCAGCTAGAGGCAGAATTTCAGCGAAAAGAGCGTACAGGGAAGATTATAAACGTGTTACTGCCATCTAGTGCTAGCATAGGGAGACGACAGACAAAAACCAAGAGGCGCAATAAAACCACCAAAAGCAAAACACGACATGAAGACAGACACATTAGAGTACTGTTCCCACCAGGGAAATACACAGTAGAGAATCCAATCAAAATTCCAATTAGTCATATGCATAAACACAGATAGTGATGTTTAATAATGCATACCCTTCAGATAAACAGATAAACAACAGTGAGAGTCTGGGTAAGGTGTTTATTATACATGCAGGAGATAGTGGGGAAAGCAGAGGAAAGCTGCTCAAGCAGTCCTCTGTATCAGAGTCACTGATAGCTCCAACTCCAGCACCATGGACAGCAACTCAGAGACAAAGAGGAAGTTCAGATTCCCCTGCTGATTCTGCGCTGCCTCTCCTCTACTGAATACACGCCCGCACACACACACACACACACACACACACACACACACACACACACACACACACACACACACACACACACACACACACACACGCACACACACAGAGGAGCCCAGTCTGGTAGGATCTGTGGGCACCTGCAAAGGCTGTAAGGGCTCTCTAACAACGCTCAGTCATCTTCTGAGAGCGGCTGAGAATCTTTTTTTGGCATTGTACAGTCTGCTCTCTCTTATTCAAATTATTATTATTGTTTTTCACATGCACACATACCTCTACCTCTATACAAAAGCAATATCACAAATGCATACATATTCCCTCATACTACATATGCATGATGCTATGCCATACCCATAAAAACACACACTTTAGGATTCACACACATAAAAACAGCCGCACACAAACTAAACTGAAGACGTCTGCAGAGGTCGCAAGACCCTGCAGCTAAACTTCATTAAATGAAACCCATGTTTTAACAGCAGGGAGCTGTGATACTCTGTGCTTTCCATGGGGAGTTAATGTAATATAAGATCTCTCCAAAGCTCGACATCCCCAGGAGGATGACACACGGGTTCATTCTCTCAGTTAATTAACACTACAGTTGTATGGATTGGACTTTTTATAATGCCGTCTTGCTTGAATGGACAACCAGGATAATTAAAAGCAACTTCATACTATATAATGCATATATAGGGAGATTGATTCTGCCGGAATCCTTTACCTTTTTTGACACTTACATGGAAGACTTGATGGGCATGATTTGAAAAATGAGGGGAAAAAAATAAATTAACTTGCTGTTACTCGTGATGCCCTCGGATGGATCTGTGGCTTTGCGTATATTGCCCACTCAGCAATTTCACAGAGGTCGCATTCAGTTGAGATTAAAAAGACAAGCATAAATTCCATGTAACTGCATGTATATTTGATTCTTTCATTACAGGGCTCGTCATTGTGATGCTATGCATGAATACCAAGCAATTACCCGCACCAGATATGAAACACGCAGCAAAGGCGAGTGGATTCACTCTACGTGAATCAAAAAAGCGATGCAAGGTTTCATTCAGAGGGTGTCACCGTGTCTGACACAGTCCTACACAGTGCCTGGGGACCAGATCAGGACCACAGGATCATAGGGGTGTCAAGGCTGAACACTAACAGTAAGAGAAATGTCGTGGCTTTTTAGGGCACCGTGGGTACAAACAGCTAGCCTGGAAACCATGACTCTCTGACTTCGCAGAGAGTCTGGCCCAGGTCAATTCGCAAACGTTTATTTCCTGGTTGGTGGATGCTTGTCTGAGGATTGATATCATTGGAGTTCAATCACTAACATTTGGTAATGATGAATTTTAACCACGTAGGACACAACAATAATGATAAAGCCTTCCAACTTAAATGTAATCGCCCTCAGGAACGCCCTCTGTTCGCTGGTTGGTCGGAGGTGCTCTTGCCAGAGTACATGAGGGTGACTCAAGCTATTCCAATCGGAGTGCTGAAGGGAAAATAAATTGTACAGAAGTACTTAGACTGATCCAGGCTATCAAACATAAAAACTATCAACAATTTAGCCAGTAATAATGCTGAATGATGCTCTCTTTCTTTTTACTTCCTCTCTCGACAACATAAACAAAGGTACATGTTTGCCAAAAATTGTGTCTGTTACCTACATTTTCCCTATCAAATCCACATGTAAAAACTATACAGCTGTCAGGTCTGTACACTTATTACAATGTCAGTCTCACCAACAAAGTGTGCTGTGGTATAACGAGAGGCCACAGGTGGAGTTAGTTCATCTTCATAAGACCTTGCGAATTCTCAAAGTCAGAGAAAGCATACTCACAGGACTAGTCTTGTGATACCCCAAGCAGTACAGATGCACTTATCTTATCATTATTTCATTTTGTAGATGTTGTTTATGGAACAGGGTCTATCTTGCCTCTGCAGTTTGTAGGCTAATGATGAGCTCGCAGACAGACAAGCTGTGATGGAAATCTGTAAGACATCTCATTTATTTGCTTTGCTGGAGTCTCTGGCTCGGCTGAGGCAACAGCTGCAGGTGTTCAGTGTTTTATCAAACAGATTTGGCAGCTGTCTTAGGTGATCACAGGTGCTTGTTTATAATGTCGCTTTTGTTGGGGAATTAAACTGCTGGCTAAACATTTTTATTGTAGAAAAAGCTAAGGGTGTGGAAGTTAGAGAAATGGTAGTATAGCAGCAGAATCCTACAATTTGAGGTGCAGATGAACTGAAGTTATTGTCATGGAGACTTGGATACTTATAAAATGGATATTGATAAATAAAACAAACATAAAAGAATACAGGGAACATATGCAACAGGCGCTTTAGAGATGTAGGCTAACTCAATATGTAGGTTACACATGTCTATTTGCCTTAATTACATGTGTCGTAAATGTGTTGTAGCACAGACCCACTGACGCATCTGTTTGCATAGCAAATTCACTCAAATTCATCAGGTTTATACTGCCATCAACTGGCCAAATATCCTTGTGACAGGAATACGCGTGGCAGCTGCACTGTGATCTACCAAACCAATTATCATGTAATTACCACCATTGCGATATTCATAAAATGCCATTTAAACTGGTTTTAACACATAAACACAGTTAACACGTGCATCTTCACACATATAAAGACAGTTTCATCAATTGAGGTATGCAAAATAATTTATTTGATATAGAATTTTAAAGAAGCAATATAACAGTAACAGCAATAATGATTATAATGCAATAATAATGTAATACATTGTAGTTTAATTGAAGGGCAGCAGCTGAAGGGTAGTTAGCAGATGTAGCCAGTTTCCTGGCTGTCCACAGTGACGATTGTCCTGCACAACACGCTATACCCACTCATCCCTAGTCAGAGCGCCCAGGCATCCTGGAACATTAGAAGTTCGCTGATGAACTCAGTTCCTCCACCAGGTAGTCAAGAATCCATTCAGGTGTGACAGGGGAACTGGAGCCAGAGTCAGCTGTGACAACAACAACACTTGAGTCAGACAGGTGACATAAAATTCATGCATTTTGACGATATCTATAGTTTACGCAATTTAATCACAATGGCAGATGATAACAGTGTCAGTTTCTTGTACATTGATTGAGGCTTCTCCTACACATTGAAGATCTCCACTGAAAAGTGAGCATTTAGTCCAAGACTTCTATAAATAGCCACTTGTACTCCCAATAGCAACATTTACTTACAGTGCATGATGGGCATACTGCAAGGGACAGGACCATCTTGTTTGGTCATCTCCTGCTTCATCTGGCCATAAGCCACAACCCAGCCTGTTAAAAAAAAGGTTTGAAAAGGTTAACTGTTATGACCTATGCTGTTCGCTTGATGGTCTTTTGGGCCCAGACCGTCAACTTCAAGGCAGCGCTGCTATACCTACACCTAATCCTAATCCTAACCCTGGCCTAACCCTAGTAGTGCCTTCCACACAGCGCTGCCTTGAAGTCGACAGACAGTGGGAGCCCAAAGGACCATAATTATATCCTGCTGTTCCCACAAAAGGTAAATTGTGGCTAATAGTTTGAGGTGTGTGAGGTTTGTGTTCTTACTTGCTGGTTCAGCAGACTGAAGGTTGTCTCCGGCCTGAGTCTCCTCCATGTCTGTGGCCTCACTTGCTGATTCTGATGAAAGTCATTTTTAATTATTTTCAAATGGTTTTATGATTGTGATATGGTTTTGTTATGCTGGCTAGTCTAATGAATGCTGATATGCCACCTGACCATGTTGATATTTGACAAAGAATAATTTAAGCTTACTGTGATTAAAGCTGTTCCAATGATCATTTTCTAATTCAAGCAAATATTAAACATACCTTGCTCTCCCCCTTCCTTGTTTGCTGATGAACTCAGTTCCTCGATCAGGTGGTCAAGAATCCATTCAGGTAGGACAGGGGAACTGGAGCCAGGGTCAGCTGTGACAACAAAAACAACATCAGCAACAACAACAACAACAATACCACCACCACCAACAACAAAAACAACAACAACAACAACAATTCACACATTCTGACAGACAGATCATGACATTCAATATTCACACATTTTTGTCATATTAATGTTAGTGTCTGTGTACACAATTTAAGCACAAATCAACACAATGGCAGACACTCAAAGTGTCAGTTTCCTGTAGATTGAAGATCTCCTCTGTAAATAAGCATTTAGTCCAAGACATTTGTAAATGGTCACTATCGTACTCGCAATAACAACATTTACTTACAGTACATGCTGCAGGGGACAGAACCATCTTGTTCGGTCATCTTCTGCCACATCTGGCCATAAGCCATGACCCAGCCTGTAAGAAAAAGTTTGAAAAAAGTCAGCTGTGGGCATAAGATATCAGTCCTTGGTCCATGGTGTTTCTTTGAAGGGAAAAGTATGGCAAGTTAGCAGTTTGAAGTCTTTGCTGTTTGTGTTCTTACTTGCTGGTTCATCAGACTGAAGATCCTCGTCAGCTGGAGTCTCCTCCATGTCTGTGACCTCACTTGCTGAATCTGATAATGATTATTTGAATTATTTTCTGTTGGTTTTATGATTGTGATATGTTTTTGCTATGGTGGCTACTGTCAGTGTCTGTGTACGCAATTTAAGCACAAATCATCACAATGGTAAGTGATCAAAGTGGTCACCACTGTACTCGCAATAACAACTTGTACTTACAGTACATGATGGGCATGCTGCAAGGGACAGGACCATCTTGTTCGGTCATTTTCTGCCACATCTGGCCATAAGCCACAACCCAGCCTGAAAAGTTAGGAAAGGTTTGAAAAGGTCATTGTGGGCATGAATGATCAGTTTACGGTCTATGTAATTAAAGTAAACTGTGGGTATAGGCTAGCTGAAGTCATAGCATACAGTAAGTTATGTTATTTGCATTCTTACTTGCTGGTTCACCAGACTGGAGATCCTCTCCAGCCTGAGTGTTCTCCACGTTTTCCTTGGCCTCACTTAATAGTTCAGCAGGCGGGAATTCCACTCTGGTCTGAACCACCCAGCGTGGCTTGCACCTCTCTCTAAAAGCCAGCAGAGAAGATTTCAGTCTTTCCTGGACTTCTCCAGGAGTTTCATTTTGCTTCTGCATCCCTCTCTGAGCAGTGCTGTTAGGTTTGCCTTTAGCCACAGGGTTGGGCTTGCTCGGCTTGATGTTCAGCCCAGATGACAGCAGCTGCCGCTTCTTGAGTTTTCTCTCTTTTGCCGACTTCATCAGGGCCATGGCAGAGTTTTGACAGATTCGGTGGTTCTTTGTTCTCTGTCTTGCTCTCTTTGGTTTGAGCCGATTTCGGATGGTGTTCATGAGGGCTCTCATGGCTCCCATGAAGCAACCTCTCTCCCCTCTCACCTCGCCTCTGACTTCGCCTCTGACTTCCATCCTCAGCAAGTGTAACAGAATAGAAATTAAAAATTATACTCCTTCTGTGTCCTTGGCAGGATTAACGATATCAAGCAGTTGAAATAAGTGGATCAATGAATAAGTGTAAAATCGCCAGCAGAAAGCTCTCTCTCAGTGTTATCTCTGGTGTACAAGGTCCAAATGATTCAGGGTTTTACCTCAGGATTCTACTTTAACCAACATTCCGAGTTCTAGAATGATGGAGCATTCTAGAACTCAACTTGTAATGATTTAAATCCACTGATGATAGATGTTCCATGCAAAGATTCTAGAACAGAGCGTTCTAGAATCTTTGGTTCGATGGGATACAGACCATAGACTGTAAAAAATACAGACAGAGAGGGTTAAAGCAGAGAGTGTTAATTAAGGATCTTTGGTTAGAGCGGAGCCAGAGAGTAATGAAGGATCTTTGGCGGAGCTTTCAGTAATGAAGGATCTTTGGCGGAGCTTTCAGTAATGAAGGATCTTTGATACAGACAAACAAGTCAAGTCAAGTCAACTTGCACATTTCATGTGACAAGCACAAACCCAAAGAAAGATTTTGGTGCCTGATCTGAACATTCCGTTTTTTTTTTCTTTTTGCTGCTGGATGAGAGTATACAACCATCACACTTTTTATTCGATTTTTTTCAACATCACCTTGTTAATATTCCAGGATGCCTGGGTGCTCTGACCAGGGATGAGTGGGTATAACGTGGTGTGCAAGACAGTCCATACGTGTGGACAGCCATGAAACTATTACATCTGTTAACGATCCTTCAGCTGCTGCCCTTCAATTAAACTACAATGTATTACATTATCATTGCATTATAACCATTATTGTTGTTACAGTTATTGCTTCTTTAAAATGCTACATCATAAATTCTTTGGCATAGCCTACTTTATGAAACTTTAAGTCTTTAATTGTGTGAATAGAATAGAATAGAATATATACTTTTTTGATCCCGTGAGGGAAATTCAGTTCTCTGCATTTAACCCAATTTAACCGAATTAGTGAACACACAGCACACAGTGAACACACAGTGAGGTGAATCACACAACCCAGAGCAGTGAGCTGCCTGCCCAACCAGCGGCGCTCGGGGAGCAGTGAGGGGTTAGGTGCCTTGCTCAAGGGCACTTCAGCCGTGGTGGACTGGTCGGGGATCGAACCGGCAACCCTCCGGTTACAAGCCCGATGCGCTAACCAGTACACCACGGCTGCCCCTTGAAGGTGTGTGTGTGTGTGTGTGTGTGTGTGTGTGTGTGTGTGTGTGTGTGTGTGTGTGTGTGTGTGTGTGTGTGTGTGTGTGTGTGTGTGTGTGTGTGTGTGTGTGTGTGTGTGTGTGTGTGTGTGTGTGTGTGTGTGTGTGTGTGTGTGTGTGTGTGTGTGTGTGTGTGTGTTCAAAAATAGGATTTTATGTGTAGGCCTATGGCTATGTGTATCACAGCAGTGATAGTTAAATTATTTGGTAGATCACAGAATACAGCTGCCAATGGTTTCCTTGACCAGCAGATGGCAGTATAAATCTGACAAAGTGTATTTGCTATGCCTACAGATACCTCAATGTACTGTGTTACAACACATTAATGACACATGTAATTAAGGAATAGACTTGTGTGTAATCTATATGGAATATCTGAGTTGTTAGCCTAGCTCTTTGAAAACCCATCTTATATCTGTCACAAAGGTGAGCTCATCAAACACAGGTTGTGTCTATGCACAATGGCATGCCACTGCCAACCGACAGTGCCCTCCATAAGTATTTGAACACATGCTAAAGTTGACTAAAAAGAGGGATATAAATGTTGATCTTAATGCCTTAAATTTAAAAAGAAAATGAGGAAACATCCTACCTTTAAGGACACCAGTTTTCTTTGTGAATAAATGCTATTAATATCGTAAATAAATGTTTTTCCTTAAAATATGGCAAATTCCCATAGAGGCAGGCAGATTTTTATTTTTAAAAGCCAGTTATTTCATGGATCCAGGATATGCATCCTGGAATTAAAATAACCCCACATCATCATATACCCTTCACCATACATAGAGATTGGTATGGTGTTTTTTTCAGTTAGCCTATTAGCTGGTTTGATTTGCTTTTAGCTCAATGAGAATGAATTTATTTCCTTCAACTGGAAAATAATTAGACTTTCTACAAGGAGTTTAAAGTTTATGGAAAGTCTATATGGGCCTATTTTGCTATATTTTGAGAGTTCTCATAATCCTGACTAAGACTAGGCTGACCTAAACCTGACTATATGTGGTATTTTGTACTCTGTTGGTGTCTGCCTATTGTATTGTAATGTTTTGCTGAATTTGGATGATGTGTCTATTATCCTCAGGACTGTGGAGGGTTGTTGTGTTTTGGTTTGATTTGATTTGTTGTAGTTTATTTTAATTTGTGTATAAGGGGGAAAAGGAGCCTTTTGTATCTATTTTAACTGCTTTTGTATCCTTGTCCTGAAACAAACTTGTGAGGGGTGGTATCATGACTTGTCATTTGGCATCATAACTTGTCATTTTGATTGCACTGTCCATTTCGTTGGCATACAGAAATATGCTTTTGAGGCATGAACTAAGCATATTGAAAAATGAAAATGAAAAAAAGGAAAATTAAACTTCTGCGTAATTTGGAACCCCATATGTTATGTGCCCTAGTGTATCACTTGATTCTGCTGCTGTGCATGCCGTCTTCGCTAACATTTCATTCAGCTGATATTTCTGTTGACTTTGTGGCTTGACAATCTTGTTGTAGACCCACATGTTCTTTGATTCTGCTGTTGTTCATGTTGTCATCCTTGTCATTTCACTATACTGTTAAACTTGTCGACTACCACGTGTGGCAGCTGCACTGTGATCTACCAAACCAATTATCATTTAATTACCACCATTGTGATACTCATAAAATGCCATTTAACCTGGTTTTAACACATAAACACAGTCACACATGCATCTTCACACATATAGTTTCATCAATTGAGGTATGCAAAATAATTTATTTGACATAGAATTTTAAAGAAGCAGTGTAACAGTAACAGCAATAATGATTATAATGCAATAATAATGTAATACATTGTAGTTTAATTGAAGGGCAGCAGCTGAAGGGTAGTTAGCAGATGTAGCCAGTTTCCTGGCTGTCCACAGTGACGATTGTTCTGCACAACACGCTATACCCACTCATCCCTAGTCAGAGCGCCCAGGCATCCTGGAACATTAGAAGTTCGCTGATGAACTCAGTTCCTCCACCAGGTAGTCAAGAATCCATTCAGGTGTGACAGGGGAACTGGAGCCAGAGTCAGCTGTGACAACAACAACACTTGAGTCAGACAGGTGACATAAAATTCATGCATTTTGACGATATCTATAGTTTACGCAATTTAATCACAATGGCAGATGATAACAGTGTCAGTTTCTTGTACATTGATTGAGGCTTCTCCTACTCATTGAAGATCTCCACTGAAAAGTGAGCATTTAGTCCAAGACTTCTATAAATAGCCACTTGTACTCCCAATAACAACATTTACTTACAGTACATGATGGGCATGCTGCAAGGGACAGGACCATCTTGTTTGGTCATCTCCTGCTTCATCTGGCCATAAGCCACAACCCAGCCTGTTAAAAAAAAAGGTTTGAAAAGGTTAACTGTTATGACCTATGCTGTTCGCTTGATGGTCTTTTGGGCCCAGACCGTCAACTTCAAGGCAGCGCTGCTATACCTACACCTAATCCTAATCCTAACCCTGGCCTAACCCTAGTAGTGCCTTCCACACAGCGCTGCCTTGAAGTCGACAGACAGTGGGAGCCCAAATGACCATAATTATATCCTGCTGTTCCCACAAAAGGTCAATTGTGGCTAACAGTTTGAGGTCTGTGAGGTTTATGTTCTTACTTGCTGGTTCAGCAGACTGAAGGTCGTCTCCGGCCTGAGTCTCCTCCATGTCTGTGGCCTCACTTGCTGATTCTGATGAAAGTCATTTTTAATTATTTTCAAATGGTTTTATGATTGTGATATGGTTTTGTTATGCTGGCTAGTCTAATGAATGCTGATATGCCAACTGACCATGTTGATATTTGACAAAGAATAATTTAGGCTTACTGTGATTAAAGCTGTTCCAATGATCATTTTCTAATTCAAGCAAATATTAAACATACCTTGCTCTCCCCCTTCCTTGTTTGCTGATGAACTCATTTCCTCGATCAGGTGGTCAAGAGTCCATTCAGGTAGGACAGGGGAACTGGAGCCAGGGTCAGCTGTGACAACAAAAACAACATCAACAACAACAACAACAACAACAACAACAACAACAACAACAACAACAACAACAAAAAAAACAACAATTCACACATTTTGACAGACAGATCGTGACATTCAATATTCACACATTTTTGTCATATTAATGTTAGTATCTGCACAATTTATGGCTATGGCTATGGTTATTTAGCAGATAAGCACAAATCAACACAATGGCAGACACTCAAAGTGTTTCCTGTACATCGAAGATCTCCTCTGTAAATAAGCATTAGTCCAAGACATTTGTTAATGGTCACCATCGTACTCACAATAACAACATTTACTTACAGTACATGATGGGCATGCTGCAGAGGACAGGACCATCTTGTTTGGTCATCTTCTGCCACATCTGGCCATAAGCCACAACCCAGCCTGAAAAGTTAGGAAAGGTTTGAAAAGGTAATGGTGGGCATGAATGATCAGTTTATGGTCTATGTAATTAAAGTAAACTGGGTATAAGCTATCTTAAGTCATAGCATACAGTAAGTTATGTTATTTGCATTCTTACTTGCTGGTTCACCAGACTGGAGATCCTCTCCAGCCTGAGTGTTCTCCATGTTTTCCTTGGCCTCACTCACTGGATCAGGCGGGAATTCCACTCTGGTCTGAACCACCCAGCGTGGCTTGCGCCTCTCTCTAAAAGCCTGCAGAGAAGATTTCAATCTTTCCTGGACTTCTCCAGGAGTTTCATTTTGCTTCTGCATCCCTCTCTGAGCAGTGCTGTTAGGTGTGCCTTTAGCCACAGGGTTGGGCTTGCTCGGCTTGATGTTCAGCCCAGATGACAGCAGCTGCCGCTTCTTGAGTTTTCTCTCTTTTGCCGACTTCATCAGGGCCATGGCAGAGTTTTGACAGATTCGGTGGTTCTTTGTTCTCTGTCGTGCTCTCTTTGGTTTGAGCCGGTTTCGGATGGTGTTCATGAGGGCTCTCATGGCTCCCATGAAGCAACCTCTCTCCCCTCTCACCTCGCCTCTGACTTCGCCTCTGACTTCCATCCTCAGCAAGTGTAACAGAATAGAAATTATACTCCTTCTGTGTCCTTGGCAGGATTACCGATATCAAGCAGTTGAAATAAGTGGATCAATGAATAAGTGTAAAATCGCCAGCAGAAAGCTGTCTCTCAGTGTTATCTCTGGTGTACAATGTCCAAATGATTCAGGGTTTTACCTCAGGATTCTACTTTAACCAACATTCTAATGATGGAACATTCTAGAACTCACTTGTAATGATTTAAATCCACTGATGATAATGTTCCATGCAAAGATTCTAGAACAGAGCTTTCAGTAATGAAGGATCTTTGATACAGACAAACAAGTCAAGTCAAGTCAACTTGCACGTTTCATGTGACAAGCACAATCCCAATGTACTCCAAAAGAAAGAGTTTGGTGCCTGTGCTGAACATTCCGGGGGTTTTTTGCCGGATGAGAGTACAACCATCACACTTTTTATTCAATTTTCTCTGCTCTGACCAGGGATGAGTGGGTATAACGTGGTGTGCAAGACAGTCCATACGTGTGGACAGCCATGAAACTGGTTACATCTGCTAACTACCCTTCAGCTGCTGCCCTTCAATTAAACTACAATGTATTACATTACCATTGCATTATAACCATTATTGCTGTTACAGTTATTGCTTCTTTAAAATTCTACATCAAATAAATTCTTTGGCATAGCCTACTTTAATGGATGAAAAATTGAAGGGGTGTGTGTGTGTGTGTGTGTGTGTGTGTGTGTGTGTGTGTGTTCAAAAATAGGATTTTATGTGTAGGCTTATGGCTATGTGTATCACAGCGGTGATAGTTAAATTATTTGGTAGATCACAGAATACAGCTGCCAATGGTTTCTTTGACCAGCAGATGGCAGTATAAATCTGACTAAGTGTATTTGCTATGCAAACAGATACCTCAATGTACTGTGTTACAACACATTAATGACACATGCAATTAAGGAATAGACTTGTACGTAATCAACATATGGAGTATCTGAGTTGTTAGCCTAGCTCTTCGAAAACCCATCTAATATCACAAAGGTGAGCTCACTGAGGCTTCTCTCTTGGTTGTGTCTATGCACAATGGCATGCCACTGCCAACAGTGCCCTCCATAAGTATTTGAACACATGCTAAAGTTGACTAAAAAGAGGGATATAAATGTTGATCTTAATGACTTAAATTTAAAAAGAAAATGAGGAAACATCCTACCTTTAAGGACACCAATTTTCTTTGTGAATGAATACTATTAATATCGTAAATAAATGTTTTTCCTTAAAATATGGTAAATTCCCATGAAGGCAGGCAGATTTTTATTTTTAAAAGCCAGGAATTAAAATAACCCCACATCATCATATACCCTTCACCATACATAGAGATTGGTATGGTGTTTTTTTTCAGTTAGCCTATTAGCTGGTTTGATTTGTTTCAACTCAATGAGAATGAATTTATTTCCTTCAACTGGAAAATAATTAGACTTTCTACAATGAGTTTAAAGTTTTTGGAAAGTCTATGGGCCTATTTTGCTATATTTTGAGAGTTCTCATAATCCTGACTAAGACTAGGCTGGCCTAAACCTGACTATATGTGGTATTTTGTACTCTGTTGGTGTCTGCCTATTGTATTGTAATGTTTTGCTGAATTTGGATGATGTGTCTATTATCCTCAGGACTGTGGAGGGTTGTTGTGTTCTGGTTTGATTTGATTTGTTGTAGTTTATTTTAATTTGTGTATAAGGGAAACAAGGAGCCTTTTGTATCTATTTTAACTGCTTTTGTATCCTTGTCCTGAAACAAACTTGTGGGGGGTGGTATCATGACTTGTCATTTGGCATCATAACTTGTCATTTTGATTGCACTGACCATTTCGTTGGCATACAGAAATATGCTTTTGAGGCATGTACTAAGCATATTGAGCAATGTGCTTTTGCAGGTGATCCACATGCTGTGCAGTTTGCACTAATTGATTTGAGAAATGCACTAACTGTGATAATTAGGCTATGATTCGGGAAATGCACCAAAGCGACTGGGGAAAATTAAACTTCTGCGTAATTTGGAACCCCATATGTTATGTGCCCTATTGTATCATTTGATTCTGCTGCTGTGCATGCCGTCTTCGCTAACATTTCATTCAGCTGATATTTATGTTGACTTTCCTGTGGCTTGACAATCTTGTTATAGACCCACGTTGTTTGATTCTGCTGTTGTTCATGTTGTCATCCTTGTCATTTCACTATACTGTTAAACTTGTCGACTTCTCTGAGAGAAAGAGAGAGAGAAAGACTGCGGCTGGTATAAGACTGGTATGGGTGTGTATCATGTATACTGTATGTGTGGTGTGTGTGTGTAGGGTACAGTATATGAGATTATGATATGAGTTTTGTATGCATGTGTGTGTGTGTGTGTGCGTGCGTGCGTGCGTGCGTGCGTGCGTGCGTGCTTGCGTGCTTGCGTGCGTGTGTGATGAGGTTACGATGTGAGTTTTGTATGTATGTGTGTTTGTGAGGCTGGTGTGTCTGTGTGATGTGACTCTGCTGTATTTGGGTTAGTTGCTATTTGTGTGTGTTGTGGTGATGTGGTGTCACGGAGGGGAGTGTGTGTGTGTGTGTGTGTGTGTGTGTGTGTGTGTGTGTGTGTGTGTGTGTGTGTGTGTGTGTGTGTGTGTGTGTGTGTGTGTGTGTGTGTGTGTGTGTGTGTGTGTGTGTGTGTGTGTGTGTGTGTGAAGCAGAGTCCATTCTGGCACCTCAGGACCTGGACAGCTAAACTGCTAAAACTGCACAGCCCCTTACAGGGGAGCTACAACAGGCGCGTAACTGAAGCGTTCTGTTTGTGACGCAGACATTACATTTTAGAAGACTGGTCTATTTTCTTTCAGATGTACGCGCCACTTTCGCGTCTGGTATAGCTACTTCATTTGATTATAGTGATTATGAACTGCTTACGCTTTGCGAACGGAACGCTTCAGTTATGCACCTGGCGTAGCTCCCCTGTTAGAGTTATATGGTTCTGTCAACGTTCTGAGTAGTTCTGAGAGTTCCATGTTATTGATAAGCAGAACATATCTCTTTAGATACAATGTCCCAAAATGCATACAATACAAGAAACCCCTCACCTCACCTTCATACGGTGTCACAGAAATAAGAATGTCAATAGCTCAATTTTGACAAAAATGTCAGATCGACCTTATAATTCTACGGGGAAGACACACAAACACACACACACACACACTCACACACACACACGCCGTGCACACGCACCCTAAACATGTGGCAATACTCTCACAGAGATAGCATCTCAACAGTGAGTGCTGTGAGTGCTCAGTGAGTGCTGTGTCACATCCCTCTCTGAGCTGTGCAGTTGGTCAGAATGGGGGGATAGTATTCTGCATTCTGACTTCACTATCTCCAGCAATCTTTCTGATGCAGGAATCCTGCCTGTCATCAGCCTTATCAGCTTTCTGGACTTCAACACTGCTGCAGAAACACCATAGCTGTCAACGTCGAGCATTGAAAATAAGAAACATTTTCCAAGTTTCTCACACAAAATACAGGAAAAATGTAACATTTGTCTTTCTGTTTCTGCTGTCCCTTTGCTACAACAACAACAATTCAGGCAACAAAACTGCTGCTCTAACTAGGTGTGACTATTTACAGATTGGCGTCAAAATCTGCTCTCAGAACAATCATCTTAAATAGGCTGATATCACTCTAAGGTCGCCTTCAAGTGAGCAAAACGATGCTTTGAAAACATCTGTTTTGCTGGAAGGACAAGGGGCTAGCAACAGGACAACTGTACAGAGTAAGAATAACAGGTCTGGTGGCAGGTTAAATGTTATGAGAGTATTAAAATACAGGATATTTTACAGGAAAATAGCTAGACAGGGAGGACAGCTAGAAAGAAGTAAAAATGTGTGAAAAACCCGGAAAAAGTGATTTTTGACAAAACTAAAGGCCGGCGCCCACTGGACACGATGTTCAGTGGTATGGGCTTGAGGCACATTAGAATGGAGTTCAAACAATGTTCTTGTCACGTATAGCACATGTCCGGTGGGCACACACTTAAAGGTGTGTTGTGTAATTGTTGTTCGAGCATGACATTGCCAAACCTCATATCTCTCAGATACAGATGGGGTTGAAACAATAAGGAGTGCAGAAGGGCACATCTTTTTCACTCTCACACATACAGAAAAACATATGCATGCATAGATACACACACACACACACACACACACACACACACTAAGGGGTGGGAGCACAAAGTGAGAGATGAGGAGGGTATAAAAGCAGCTGACAAAGGTTTCCATACTGTTGAGACGACACTGCTGTTCCATCTGAAGGCATCATGAAGCTGTGCATCACCTTCACCCTCTGCGCTCTACTTTACCTCACAGGTACATTCTCTATCTCCAACTCTCTCTGGACGCTCGCATGCGCACACACACACACACACACACACACACACACACACACACACACAGGGCTCAGCAGTCACGAGGGTTTGCACCATGGCTTCTCAACCTCTTGCTGAAGGTCAGAAGCAGGATGACTTTGGTGAAGAGGCTGATGCTCTGGATGGTTTTATATAAATTATATATAATTGTTATTTATAGAATTATATATTCTTTGTCTCTTATTGTCTCTCTCATCTTCCTCACCCTCTCTCCTCTCTCCCTTCCTCCACTGTCTGACTTACAAATCAGGTCCTACTTTGGGACATTTGAAGGATTTAACCCCAGAACAGCAGGTAAGCGCATAAATATCCTTAAGAGACGTGCTGGCGACAGACCCTATAGCAATCATGGGTTTGAGCCTCATTGCTGGAACAGATGCCTACCAAGCTGAGGTGTTGAAAATTCGCAGGTTTGAGCCTGAGCAGATGCAAGACTGAACCATGATGCAGTCAAAGCACAACGCAATGTTATTTCTGTGTTCTGTCCGTGCACACTTGTGTGTATATGTGAGAATGTTTGTTCAAAGGGAAATACAGCGATTTTTCACAAAGATCTTGGTTTCTCAAGGTCATGCGTACTGTATTACAAAAAAAATACAGCTTGAGTTGAGATCTAGCTTGAGTTGATGCAGCCAACAGTTAAGAGCTTACAGGCAGCTACCGTGCATGCTACACTGCTCACAAGGCACCTGTGTTCGTGTGAAAAATGTCCGATGTGAAAAATCACCGGATTTCTCCTTCTCTCTGTTCAGTGTCAGAACCTTAACCCCGATGACTGCAACATTTACAACCCAATTTGTGGAGATGGCGTCACCTACAGCCATATGTGTGATCTCTGCAAGACCAGAAAGTAAGTAAATGCGTAGAACTGCTTGGCCTATCGTCCACCTCTCCTATGCTATATTCTCCTTCCAATCATCCTCCGCTCCTTTCCTAGCATCTTCTTATCTGGGGGAGAGATGTATCTTGAGTGGGGTGCTGGAGATTCATTCAATTGCCATCAGAAAGGACATGCCTGGTGCCCTATCAACATCTCTCCTCGATCCGATCCTCGATGCTAGGTCCTTCAGGCTCGTTCCCACTGATCTATAACTAACACTGGATAGACCATTGTTGCCACCCCATCATTCTTTAAGTAGATCAGTGAGGGTGAGGACCGAGGAAGGAAGGAAGGATGTAAAAGATGAATGAGAGGCACCCCTGGTGTTACACACAAACTGACATATTGCACTGTTATCTCTCATCCACAGAAGATCAGGCCACCGTATTCCGATCGCCCATGCCGGGCCATGTCCACGGGGCTGAGAGCTGAGCTGCAGCACACCCTGCTGGTCAGGCCAGGAGGAGTCCTGATCCAGAGTCAGTTTGACACAATAAAGATTCTGAGCATCACTTCTCCTGTCTCCTGTGTTCACACACACTTCAGGGTCAGATGGACAGGCAGGACACACTAGTCATGCTGACCTCACTAACACACACACACACACACACACACACACACACACACACACACACACACACACACAACCAATCCTGTTAGCAGATACACACACAAGCAGATCAACACAATCCCACACACTGCCAAAAGCACACACACACTACCAATAACACACACACACCGGATCACAGACACACAGTCCCTTCACTGATATATGGTTAGAGGTCAATAGATCTGGGAAATCCATCTCAACTCACACACTTGGTTTCATCATTAGAAAAGCTTGTGTGTGTGTCTGGTATGGGAATTCGCACCGGCCTCTAGCCAAATGCTGGCAAAATCTATTATACAGTATACATTATATTATTATACATTATAATATAGTATTATACATTATAATTATACAGTCTATGTTGAGTGGCCGGTGAATTTGATCATCTATCTCAATTTATCTGTCAGTTGGCTGACAAGATGTTTTCTTGATTGTTTGGTGTTGGTGAAAACCTGTGTCCTGAAAAGTATTATTCGATTGTTTAAAAAAAAAAAAAAAAAAAAAAAAAATAACACAGGACAGGCTACCTGTCAAACCTGATCATCCATTAATCATTTATAACACCAACCTCAGCATTGTATTTAATGAAAATAAATGAAAATTTACTTGGTGTCCATAGCTGCCGATGTAGCGCTTGGCCAACTGAATGGCCATAATTAATCCGCTTTGGGTGTTTAAACCGCCACAGGCAGAATCGCAGGCTTCTGCGCTACTGCAAGATGTGTAGAGCCTACCTTACACTGACAGACAAGATTTGAGAAAGATTCTAGAAAGACTGTAGTCTTTTAACTAATGCCCCTCATTCAAGCTTTACTCAAAAAACTACAGTCTTTCAAGAATCTTTCCCAAATCTTGTCAAAGACTGTTAGTGTAAGGTAGGCTTAAAGGGAACTTCCTTCAGGAGATATTATCTTTGCTAAAAACACACCTTGGTGGATCAAAGGCCTTTTGGTATGTCTCCTATGGAAAACCATCTAACCCTGGGAGTGCATCTTGCTGCTATTCTTCCTTGAGGAAGATTTGGTTTGATATGAAAGTGTGAAATGATCCAGTACTTACTTAAGTCTTCTAATAAACAGCATAAGTTGCTCAATAATAATAATAATGTAATATAATCATTAGGATAGCTACACCAACATCTGTAATCTAGAATTTTAGAATCTAGAATCTAAATTTACAGATTATTTTAGGACTGTACTTATGAAAAAAACTAGAAATAACCTAAACATTTCAATCACACACAGATTTGAATTCATTCACAATCACAGTTGGGGGTTTTTGCCTTCGGAGCACTGTTTAACCATAGCCAAATTCAACAAGAACATGGATCATCCCCCTCAACCTCAACACTGCATCACTGGGATCCCCCGTTCACTAGGCTACAACATGTGCTTTCTAGACAAAATGTAACATGCGATGAGAAAATAGGATTTCACAGGGATCTCTCCTGGTTAAAGATTGTGTAATATTTACCGCCCTGTTGTGGATCAGTTGTATAGCTTCAACACACAAAGGTGCTCACAAGAAAGCAAGTAATGTAATCTGAGCCATTCAGTGGCCGTGTCTCAAACCGCATACTTCCATCAGTAAACTGCTAGTTGTGCCCACTTTTCGATGGTTAGTGTTGTTCCAATATCTGAACTATATCCTTAATCTAAGTACTTGAAGTGTGCTAGTAGGCGGTTTGAGACACAGTCAGTGCCTCTAAAGGCAAGAGAACAGAGTTGCCTATACTGACATGTCTGAAAAGCTTCTCATTCAAGTCAAAACTAAATAAAGCAATGACACACCTGAAGCACACTCATTATCAACAGCTGCCAAAATGTAATTGTTGAATAAACTGCTCCAGTACACATGTTGTTGCTTCGCTTCACATACAGGTGTTTTGTGACATTTAAAAATACAATGTATACACAATATAAATGGAAAAAGTTCCCCCTGCCCCCCCCCCCCTCAAAGAAAAAAAAAAAAACAGTTCTTAAAAATAATTCATATACAACTGAACAGATGGCTATGCGCAGTAATAAAGGACAAACAAGGGGTAACAACACAGCATGCCTCTGTCCAATCAGCAACAAGGAGATCCCACGGGTCCATCCCATTGGGCAATGAGCCGAGGGGTTGGGCTGGCGGAGGTGTTGATGGCTCGCCCCTGAGCGCCGATGAAGTGTGGTGTGGTGTGTGTGTATGTGTGTGTGTGTGTTGCCGTGGTTCTCTGCTGGTTCCATGACTGGCTGCATCTGCTGCAGTGGTGGTTCTAGTGTAGACCGCCGAAACACTCGAAAAAAAACAACAACAACAAAAAAAACAATGCCCCCCCCTCCCCAACCCATCCCTATACACACCTTGGAGCACAGCGTTTGTAACAAAAGCAATGTTGCGATTTTTTTCATCAAAAGAACATACAATACAAGCAAATAACAAAACAAAACAAAAAAAACCATAGGGTCCATAAGAAGCAACTGAGATTAAGAGAGTACATGATTCTTATCTGATTGCAGTTAAACAAAGTAGAGTTAAGTGTTAGTAACACAGGCATTAAAACAGGAGCGATTTAGGGACCTGTAGAGCACATAGCCCTCCCTCCCCCCCCCCCCCCCCCCCCCCCCCTCCCCTCCCATCCCATCCCATCAGCCAACGCAAGGAAACCAGATGGAACTGATCCAAAATGGCCGTCTGTCTGTCTGTCTGTCTCTCCCTATGACAGCACTGATGCTTCTGAAACCAGATAGGACTGAGCCAAAATGGCGTCTGTCTGTCTGTCTCTCCCTTTAACAGCACTGATGCTTCTGAAGCCAGATGGGACTGATCCAAAATGACCACCTGTCCCATCCATAAGAGCACTGTGGGCTGGGGACGCATGGCAGAGCCCTAACTCCAGCCGTTCCATATAATACACT
>NC_085016.1:16258883-16273883 GCF_963854185.1 Sardina pilchardus
AAAGAGGAGTGGACATCAGTGAATGACATCATCATTGAATGACATAATCACGGCACCCAATGACAGTTGTATTAACCATTTATATTTTTCATTCTTTTATCTAAAGCAACTTACAGAATTATATGCAGTCAGAAATTATATTTCAACTTGACAATGTAACAAATTGTCTTGAAACTGAATAAGGACAAGCCAGAAGTTGTAATTATCACAAATTGCTCTTCTACACTCATGTTCCATCTTTTATGATGTAGCTTTCATTTCACTATTAAACACCTTGTATTGTTGTCTTGCATGAAAGGTGTTGTATAAATAAAGTTGGTTGGACTGATTGACATCAGGGAATGAAAGCACAGACCTTATATGCACACGTGTGTAGGTTTGTGTGTGTGTGTGTGCGTGTGTGTGTGTGTAGTTGGGACTTTAGTAGTGACATTCATGGCTGTGGAAGGCGCACTTAGGCTTAGTTCACACTGGCAGTCGAAATCCGTTTTTTTGCTTATCTGGATTGTATCTAGCTTGAACTTTGGGTAGTCTGAACGGCACAAAACCGCATGAAATGTGATTTTTCGAATGCTGATTCGCACCACATACGGAGGTGGTTTCAATATCACTTACTATCGGATATGACTCAATCTGAACAGTCGAACCACTTGAATAGGATTTCAATGTGCCCCTTTCGTCATTTGCACTGCGACAAACAATTGCAACCTAATTCTGAGTGACGGAAGTGATTGATTGATTGATTCAGCACGTGCGCCAGGGCTACCAGCAAAACAAAAACCAACGTCAGACTCAAGTCAACATTTTATGGTGAAACATGGAAAAATGTAACGTAAAGGGTGACGAGGTATTTGCGCCGCGACTGCGCATAATACGTTGGGAAATATAAAAAATAAATCCACTTTCATCCATGACGACTTGGTTGTGTACAACTCTACCTAATAAATCCAGGTGTGTGTAATTTATATCGGATCTGAGCATTGCACGCCAAGATCGGATGTGATCAGATGTGATCACTTGCCATATGCAATGAGAACAGTCAGTCAGAAAGATCAGGTTCTGATCGGATATGCAAGACATCCGATTTCGACTGCCAGTGTGAACTAAGCCATAGAAAGGGGTATGGTTTGATACAGCACTGAACTTTGGGATGCCCTCAGCAGAAAAAGGAAATTGGACTTTTGACTTTTGAATTTAAGTCATTTTCATTGAAACATAAAATACATATTTTGGATACCACGTATATTATGCAATATCTACCAATGTCTCTGTGTGTGCAGCAACACATTATATTGTATTTACATTGAGTTTCAAATGTGTTGTAAGATGTCGTCACACATGTTTACATTATATAGGTCTAGGCCTACTTCTCTCTGATCTACCACATTTTACTGCGTATGCTACAAATATCAGTTTCATGAATGAACTTTAATCAACAAATATTCCCATGCATGCGGGCCAAAAACTCAACCGACAGGCTGAGTTCAGGCACTGCATGGACACATCAAAAACTGTTGCCCATGCTTGTTAAACTAGCATTAATGCTTGCTATTTAGGGCATGATGGCCCCTTTCCCTCTCTACCCACTCCTACTCCCTGTGAATTGGTTTCGGATGGCACTCAATGTGTCGGTGCCTCACATGACCTCACACACGGAGGGAAGTGGGTAAGGAGAACATGGAAGTCCTGGGCGTCCAACAGAGCTCCATTCTAAAGGTCAGAGGTCAGTTGGGAGAGGGGAGAGGGGAGAGGGGAGAGGGGGGTGTTCCCCCTGCTCCTGTCTGTCTGTGTGGAGGGGGGAAAGGGGGAGGTGACCCAGTTTTTTTCACTAGTCAAGGCTTCGCCTACCATTCCGACACACACACACACACCAAATACTTTTAACTAGCGGTGCACAGACCAATGTTTACACTAGTTATTTTAGCAGACGCTTCTGTCCAACGGAACTACATTTTCTAAAAATAAAATGACCTGCGAGATCTTGGGGTCTTTAGGTGTTACACATAACACGGAATACAGAAGACTGTACACCATTATATCCCAACCTTGGGATCGGGACCCCTGTGGGGTCGTCTGAAATTCAGATGAGGTCGGCTGAAATATTCTTACAACTGGCCGGTACAATTAATCATTATACATCAAATAAAACCTCCATTAAGTAAGTAGTTGAACCCTTCATTACAATCTAGTTATGTAAAAAAACAAAAATAAGACATCCCGCATGAGATCCTAAACATGCTTGGTCAACGTTCCAAACAAAGAAGCAAAACAATCAGAAGAGATAATCTAACTAACAAACGAATTAAATTGCTAGGACATTTGAGGAAAATACCCCTCTCAACTGGCTGTAAGAGCAGAGGTGAGATGCACTCTCTCACACAAGCTGACAACGATTGAGGTCGCCAACATTTCGTGACATCAGAATAGGGTCACCTGCCAAAAAAGGTTGGGAACCCCTGCTGTAGAGGGAACAGGGATGACTTGCGTGCAGACCAGAAGAATGCATGCCTGAATGCGACTGTCTGAGTGAGTGAGTGAGTGAGTGAGTGTTGTTTGTGTGTGTGTGTGTGTGACTGTGGGGAGAGGTGGGAGTACTAGACCAGACTCGTCTATGACTCAAAGTATGGCAAGAGTTGCCAATTTGCCGCCTTTTTACTTCCGGATGTATTAAGTCAGGGAATCAATGCCATTCCATCAGTATTTGTTTACATGTTACATACTCCACAGCACGACAGTATTGAGCATTTTAAATTCACCTTTAATTGATACTTGAAAGGGTAACCAGTCAATGTAACGGGGTAACGTTATCTAGCGTTGGAATTTATTCATCCCATGTCGAAATCTGACACCGTGCGAGTTTGAATTTGAGTGAAAGTATAAAATGGTAAATTACGCAATCTTCCACGGCTGCGAAGGGCGCATAACAACTGTTCAGTGCTGCAAACAGTTGGGTCGTTTTAAACCGCGAAAAGAGCAGATCTATTCAGCCTCGCCTAATCAACTCTTTATATGGCGTTGGGTTTGCGCTGGGTGGGCTGCTAGCTCGCAGGCTAAATGTTCCCCTGCATGTGTCCAGCTTGCTGTTCCATTTCAAGATGTTAGCACAGAACCCCATGTCATAGGAAAAAACAGACACCCTGCACGCTAACGTACCCATCCAATGTCCTATCGCGTACAGATTGATGACTGGTAATCTGCTTAACATTATTACGCTAGTTTTTCCCGTGGATGCATAACAGATCTCATTCGTTTCCACCAACTCCACATCTCTTTCTGACTCATTCGAGCTAACGGGCTAGCTAGCAACTTAGCTGTGTGAAACATGCCCACCGCCGCCATGATCTCTTTGTTAGAAACGGACCGAGCATTGCCGAATATTAACTTATACGGCGTGTGCATTATCGCTTTCCCCCACCGACGCGCCTCTTCTTACCCGACACAGACTCTGCTCGTCACTCCCGGGCCCTCGGAGCTCCACTTTTATTCAGTCCGACACGTAAGAGACCGCGTCAGGCTACACCTCCGTCGCGTCACCGAGGACAACAACACGGAGAACGAGGGGGACGAAAATCAGCTCTAATTCACTATCGACAGGATCCGATGTGCTCACGGAAAATGCCGAAACTGTAACGAGGAGGGCCGAATTTCACACGAACATGGGCGGATTTACACGAAGCGATGCATATTCTGCGCATGCTCATATGATAACGAATATAACGCTGTTGTCTGCTTTAACATTCATAAAGTGCTATATTCTTGACATTTAACTATTCTGGCACATACACTGCTGATATTGACTATGGGCATAGAATCCTTCGATTTAGCTAGATACCAATAGGCGTATAATTCACCAGTAGGATGGACGATTAAGCCGCGCAGCTGTGATTGGTCAATTTTCACAGAGAATCAGTTCGAGAATCAGTTTTCCACCAATGACGGCCCATTGTGTTGACGTTTGCGAGGGGAAAAAAGTAGTTGCTCTTCCTGTTTGGAATCAAACCAGGAAATACAGACCATGTAACTCGGAACGTCGAAGTTGTGTGAATTCAATCTTGTCAGTTTATTTTTTCTTCGCTTGTATAATCACACATTGTAGTTATGGCTTCATTATTCAAGAAAAAGACGGTGGATGGTGAGTTGGTCTTTATTATTCTCAAGTTGTCTGCATGTCGCCACAATTGCGGGGTAATGCCGCATTTGAGCAAACTAATGTTTACGAGCTACGCTAGCAAGCTAAAAGTAGCCTTACCAGTTTATGTGGGTTGATCTCTGTGATTCCTAAGTCGCCAGGACTGTAGGGTATAATGTCACATTTACCAAGCTTAGACACTTGCCAGCCCAAGGTAGCTTCAGTGAATTCAGAGGCAAATTGTCGTTTGGCGATCAGTGTAAAGATCAGTTAATCGCCAAACATCAGGTGAGTCGACAGATTTGTTCGAGGCCATACCAACGTCTCTCCCTTAAACAAGTTGAGTTGACCATTCTTGAGACTACAATACGCTGTCCTAGCTATGATTCTTTGGTGCTGATGTCTAGGGATAGATGTGTGTGTGTGTGTGTGTGTGTGTGTGTGTGTGTGTGTGTGTGTGTGTGTGTGTGTGTGTGTTGTAAACTAGCTTCATTAGATTGACTCATGATTCATGATTGTTCTCCTAGATGTCATCAAAGAGCAAACCAAAGAACTTAGAGGGACCCAGCGGCAGATCACCCGAGACCGCACCGCCCTGGAGAGACAAGAGAAACAAATGGTGAGATCTCTCTCTCTCTCTCTCTCTCTCTCTCACACACACACACACACACATACACACACACACACACACACACACACACACACACACACACACACACACACACACACACACACACACACACACACACACACACACAGTGTCATTGTCATAACTCATGTGACTATAGGCATGGCCACACCTCTATGAGTGATGTCATCAAACCGGTGTGGAGAGGCTAGCTGGCACCTTAACCTGTTAGTGTCTGAACGTGGTCACTTACTAAGTAGAAACTAAGACAACGAAATGCAGTTTGCGTCTAACCAGAAGTGCAAAAAATACTTGTGATGTACAAGTATAGTCAGGACAAGAAATCTAGTGCAGTGTAGACCATAGTACAGTTCGTTTGTTGGCTTACAGAAGGTGGTTTGGAGTAATTCAATATTTATATCTCAATTAAATGGAAATATGTGCAGTGTATTAGCAGTTACATTTTAAGAGCAGAATAAATATGGCTATGTAATATGAACAATGTATGAACGGCGTGTGCAGATATGGGCAATACAGTGTGTACAGATATGTGAAATAACAGAATAAATATGGATATTCAACCATATAGACAGAAAGATAGATTACTTTAATCATTCCCAAAGGGAAATGATGATGTAACAGCAGCAATTGATAATATAAACATTTATCACACATATACATACAAGTAGGAGAATAAATACAATTGGTTATAAAGTCTCTGTGCACGTGGTTGTAAACTGTAAACTGTGCATTGACTCTCAGAATAAGATTCTGCGTGCGTGCGTGCGTGCGTGCGTGCGTGCGTGCGTGCGTGTGTGTGTGTGTACACTTCCATGTCACCTGTTACATGTGTGTGTGTGTGTGTGTGTGTGTGTACTTCCATGTCACCTGTTATATATGTGTGTGTGTGTGTGTGTGTGTGTGTGTGTGTGTGTGTGTGATTATTGCTGTGCAGGAGCTGGAGATTAAGAAGATGGCGAAGGCTGGGAACAAGGATGCGTGTAAGATCCTGGCCAAGCAGCTAGTTCAGCTACGGAAGCAGAAGAACCGCACCTACGCCGTCAGTTCAAAGGTTACCTCCATGTCCACGCAGACCAAGCTCATGAACTCTCAGATGAAGATGGCTGGTGCCATGGCTAAGACAACCAAAGTAAGAGTGCTCTATATGTAGGCTATTGAAACTGGCCCCTGTATGTAGACTATTGAAACTGGCCCCTGTATGTAGACTATTGAAACTGGCCCCTGTATGTAGACTATTGAAACTGGCTCCTGGATGTAGACTAATGAAACTGCCTATATGTAGACTAATGAAATGGCCTTCTGTATGTAGACTAATGTAAGCAGCTTCTGTAGACCCTTTCAATGTCTGGTTCATTTTGATTTCAAAGCATCTGCATTGGCGTTGAATGTTTCAACCGGAAACCCTCTACGAACCGTTTGAAAAGGTCAATATGTAAACTAATGCGAGCGCCGGCCTCTATATGTAGACTAACCAAAACTCTCTGTAGACCATGCAGGCGGTCAATAAGAAGATGGATCCTCAGAAGACCCTCCAGACGATGCAGAACTTCCAGAAGGAGACGGCCAAGATGGAGATGACGGATGAGATGAGTAAGGCTTTTAAACGCATCCTGTTTTGTTTTGAACGCTAATTGACCTCCCAATGATTGTTAGAGCTGGGATTCTCCCGGTTGCATTAGGAGAAGAGTTGGAGAGCAGGGAATAGGAGGGGGGGGAGGAGGGAGAGGAGGGAGAGGAGGAGGAGGAGGAGGAGGAGGAGGAGGAGGAGGGGTGGGGGGAGTAGGAGGAGGAAGAAGAGATGAGGAGGACGTGAATATAAGATCTATGGGAGGCTGCATTAGGAAGGGGAGAGGAGAGGAGGGGAGCCTGATGACATCAACTCACTGAGAGGGCTTAGTGGTTTTAGGGCTTGTAGATTACTGTAAGACTGGATTCATGGATTCGTGTGTGTGTGTGTTCATAGCTTTCATTTGTGTAGTTTTGCCTTGTTGAATATAGGGTCACGGCTGTTGACACTGTTGCAATTGCTTCCCATCCTGTGTATGGGTGTTTGTGTGTGTGTGTGGTGAAGTTAATGGTTAATAAAACTGTTATCTTGCTATGTTGTTATCTATTTGTGTGTCTAGTACTAGTGGATGTAGTAGTTGTTTGTGAAATGTTTGTGTGTATGTGTGCATGCCGTTGGTGTGTGTATATGATGGAATTAATCATTGTCTGTGTTTCTCCCTGTCAGTCAATGACACACTGGACGAGCTCTTCGAGGGCTCCGATGATGAGGAGGAGTCAGACAACATCGTCTCCCAGGTGCTCGACGAGATCGGCATCGAGATCTCAGGAAAGGTGAGTCGCAGAACATCGTCACGCATGTGCTCGTAGGAGATCCTGATCTGCGTTGTCTGTGTTGAAAATGAGTTGATCTCATTTCCCTTGGGATCAACAATGGTATCTATCATCTATCTATCTCTGAGTGTGTGTAGCCTGTAATGCCCTGAGCTGTGTCTGTCTCTCTGTCTGTCTCTCTGTCTGTCTCTCTGTCTGTCTCTCTGTCTGTCTCTCTGTCTGTCTGTCTGTCTGTCTGTCTGTCTGTGTCTAGACATTAGAGAGAGGGGAGCTAGAGCAAACTTTAGATACTTATGATTGCAGTTTTTTGGGTCGATTTGCGAGTTTTCATAGAGTTTGACCTGCCGATTCTGATTCATTTCTTCTTAGCACTTTACAGCACACACAAAGATTTATTGATGGATTGGCTGTTAAAAAATAGAACCGGTGAACAGACAGATTCTTTTTCAAGTCTTACTTCAGCTGCAGCATCAAACTATAATGCCTCCCAATGTGGGACATTCACACACTGCATTTGAAAATATGTTGTTCCATAACACTGTGCATTCAGTATTGATGCATATGCACTCATGAGAGGGCGAGGGAAAAGTGGATGTATCATGCAAACACAGGGGAGGAGAAGTGCTAATAGTCATTGTTTAGCTAAGCTTCTCCGGCGTATGAAAAAAGTGTGCGTCTGTTTTGCGGTGGAAAAATCTGCCTCTTAAAAGCAGGTGTAATGCGAAATCCGGTTAAATGCGTCAATTATAGAAACATTTAGAGACAGCTTAACCAGTATTCAGAGCATCAGTTTTCTTCATTGTAGGCTACTATGTCAAAAGCAACTTTAACTTTTGTTTGCTTTTCTAATATTGTATGTTCACTTTCACAACATCCACTTCCCAATCTACTAGACGAAGACTGCGTGCAGTAAGTAGCTTGGTTTCAATATTTTGGAGTGGAGTAGAACTACGAGGCCTACTCTGTATATTACTACTTGTTGACATCTTATGATCGCTAAACTCAGATTCTTTTTAATGTCGCGATCAGTTAACTCCATTCAACTGCACTTGTGGTTCAGCTGTGGGCACACAGGGTCGGGTGTTTACGTATTGAAGTGACCTCTTCATAAATTCCAGGCAATATATGGCAAAGCACAGTGTTCGCTTTCTGCGCATAGAAAAACTCGGTATTAGCGCTTTTTTGGACTTACAACCAGCCCTGAGTGTTGGCCTTTGCTAGTTTCTTCAAACTTTGCTAACTCAGTTGGGTGAAGTTTCAAGTGTGGTGCGCAAGTGTATTTGACCAGCATAAAGTCGGCACGTCTCAGACTGACCGGCCAGTCATTGGTCATAGCCGATCATGTGAAAATCGGCCAATTCCAATCACCAGCCGATCAATCAGCACATCTCTATTAGATAGCCATTGGACACACAGAAACACACACACACACACACACACTGATTGTGGCCAGTTTAAACCAAATCCTTGAGATGAGATGAAACCTTTACAAAGACAATTTGCTATTGTGTGAATTAATAACTTAGTCAGAACCTTATGTTCAGAACTGGGCTGGGGTGTTGCTTGGCAGATACATTTTATGTGATGTTTTTTTAGTGAATGTGTGCGCTCTCAGTCATCGCTGTGTGTTTGTGTGTATGTGTGTGTGTGTGTGTGTGTGTGTGTGTGTGTTCTCATCTACTCATCCCAGACTTAAGTGGATGGCATGTGTGAATGAATTGGTTCTTTCATGCACACTAACCTGCCGCTCAACCTCTTAACAAATGTCTGTGCTTGAAAGCTGTGTCGTGTATATGTGTGTATGCTACCTTTTTTACCTTACCTTTGTTACCTTACCTTACCTTTTTTAATTTTCCTAGAATTGTTGTGAGAATTGGCTCAAAAAGTTGAAATTGTTCACCATGTTGTAGGTCACTTTGGCTAAAAAGCATAACGTAATGTAATGTAATGTAATGTAGTGTGTGTGTGTGTGTGTGTGTGTGTGTGTGTGTGTGTGTGTGTGTGTGTGTGTGTGTGTGTGTGTGTGTGTGTGTGTGTGTGTGTGTGTGTGTGTGTGTGTGTGTGTGTGTGTGTGTGTGTGTGTGTGTGTGTGTGTGTGTGTAGATTACTAGGGAGTGTGTTTAAGAACATATAAGCTTATAACTAATGGGCAACAATGTGCTGGAACGACTGTGGCAGCTCAGTGCTAATGGCAAAAGTGTTAGTGATGAGTTATGGTTTAAAAATGCCACCAGGCAAGTATGGAATGACTGGTATGAATGAGCTTGGGATAACTGGCGACCCCTGTTGATCTTACTTTGAATAATCTGGCTGCTGGTTACCCCCCCCCCTCCCCATGTTATTGAGCTGTCATGAGCTATATCTCGTGTGTGTTTGTGTGTGTGTGTGTAGATGTCCAAGGCTCCCGCGGCGAGCAGGAACAACCCCAGTGCCTCCACGTCCAAAGCGGATACCATCTCAGACGACGAGATCGAGAGACAGCTGAAGGCCTTGGGAGTGGACTAACACAGAATCTTTCTTTCTCTCTCTCTCTTTCTCTCTCTCAGACACACACACAGACACACTGGCACACTACTTAGAAACATACTGCTTGGACTTTGTCAGGCATGTACTGTCTGCTGAGAAGTCGGTGTGGACACACACACAAATAGACCTCTGAAGTTCGCCTACAAAAAAGCACATAATTCAAAATCTCCATGTTATTTTCCCATAGGAAAAATCGCCATCGAGATACCGAATCTCGAAGATGGCAGCTATTTTGTAGGCGAACTTCAGAGGTATATACACAAACACACAAACACACAAACACACACATGCATGCCTTCAGTCTTTCTGATTTGAACCTTTGGAAGCTCCGAGTCTCTTGAATCCTCTGCAGCAGAGTCATAGAGTCCCCACTGGGTGGTGCTGTTTTGACTCTTTCTGCTCCATACAGCTGCAATAGGTAGACTCAGGTGTGTGTGTGTCTGAGAAATACACTCCGTGTCCTCAATGCCACCTTCTACAACCATATCCCACCAGTGCCACACTGTGTGCAGGCGTGTGTGTGTGTGTGTGTGTGTGTGTGTGTGTGTGCGTGTGCGTGCGTGTAGAGTTTTAGAATACTGACATAGGGACTTAAGAGTTGATGACATGCCCTCATGTCATGTTAAATATAAATGCTTCCTCTGTGTGTGTGTGTGTGGCAGAGAGATTCCCGTGTGTGTGTGTGTGTGTGTGTGTGTGTGTGTGGCAGAGAGATTCCCGTGTGTGTGTGCGTGTGTGCGTGTGTGGAGAGGTTTTCATTTAATTTATCCCACCTTTCAACTCTCCTTTCTCCTCATGAGGGTGCAGACGGAGTTTCAGGAATGCAAACAAACACTGTGTCTCCACACACACACACACACACTCTGTCTCCAAACATACACATACTGTATCTCCTCAGTCTGCTTCCATGCTACAAACACACACACACACACACACACGCCACACACACACACACACACACATGCTACACACACATGCTACACACACATGCTACACACACACACACACACACACACACACACACACACACACACACACACACACACACACACACACACACACACACACACTGTGTCTCCTCAGTCTGATTCTACACCAATCCGCTGAGGGGCTATATGGGCCTCAGGTGTGTTCCAATCTGGACTGTTCTTCTCGCTAGTAATCCTGGTACGGGTCAGAGACTTGCCTTTAGGTGGTGGACAAGGGGCATGAGGAACCCCTTCATATGCTACAACATTTTCATTTTATTTTATTGCCATAAATAAAGTACATGTTTGTAAATAAATTGTTACTAAGTCTGTTGTCATTTACTAATAAATGACTATGATCGCTCTCTTAATTTCCTGTTTTTTATTCATCTATTTTGAAACTGTTATGGTTACTTTATCTCAATTGTAAAGGTGGATGTGTGGTTCGTGTTTGCTCCCATCAGCTAAGGCTATGGACATGGACAGCCTTTAAAGTGTGTGTGTGTGTATGTGTGTGTGTGTGTGTGTGTGTGTGTGTGTGTGTGTGCGAGCCAGACAGACAGACACAGACAAGACAGGCAACTTTAAATGGTTGTTTAAAAAGTTTTCTGAATCCTCATTAGCTCAGCAGTTCAGCACAAGCTGGTAAGGTTAATAATACATAGCCGAGTCTGTGGGGGAGACTGTTATTGTTGAGTTGTCAGAAATAATTACAGTGGAACACAACAGCAAGGTTTTGTGAAAATTTGATGACCATCATAAAATATGTGAAAATGGTCCAACCATTCTTATATGAGGATAGTTTCACAAAGTGTGCGCTTGATATTTTTCACACACAGGCCTGTATACCCTAAAGTATGTCATAACATTATTCCAACATTATATGTTATTGTAAATGGCTAGACCAGGTGGACCTTGACAACTGGAAAAAAGAATGGTAAAGCACAATTTCTTGGCACAAAATGCACCTTTCAGTCATTTTTATCCACAAATTGGTTTCATTTTAATCTGTCACTTCCACAATTCATATTAGCAAAGTATTCATATTAGCAAAAGAATAAAATTTGGCCATTTTTATTGACAGTGTTTGGAACAAATATAGTGTCAACATTTTACCATTTCAGAAGTAACATACTTATCTGTGTTAAGACAAAGAAACATGAAAATGTCCACTCCAACTCAAATGTTTGACAGTCCATCAGATACTCGATCAAGATATATCCCAAAAAAAACCACAACTGATTTGCAGAGGCGGGACCATGATGGTCCTTATCAACTTTGGTGTGTGTGTGTGTATGTGTCTGTATGACTCCTCTAAAGCCCCCTCCTCCAAGCCAGAGCAGCTTGGCACAAATGCCAATACTGATGCCAGACCCGGCACTTGGCATTTGCAGCCCAGGACGTTATTTACCCGCTGCCGCTGGGCCAGCCCAATTATTACACACACACACACACACACACACAGACACACACACATACATACACACACACACACATAAAAGAACAACAAGAACAACAACAACAGGTCATTAGAGAGCTTCCAGGACATGGCAGGAGTGAGGAGATGTGTCCGAGACAGAGCAGGAGCCATCACACACTCTGATGGAAAGTGTGTGTGTGTGTGTGTGTGTGTGTGTGTGTGTGTGTGTGTGAAACCACAGATGGGGAAACTCTGAACTGTTGCCGTGGTGACATTACCATTCAGTTTCTGGAGAAGAGCCAACCAGTGATCATGAGGAAACTCAGGAGCGAGAATCATCAGTCACCCTCACACTGTGTGTGTGTGTGTGTGTGTGTGTGTGTGTGTGTGTGTGTGTGTGTGTGTGTGTGCATGTGTGTGTGTGTGTGTGTGTGTGTGTGTGTGTATGTGTCCACAGACTTCACAGCAGACAGAAAGGATATGCCTTAGAAAGTCCAAGTGCTATATGTCTAAGTGTGCCAGTGTGTGTGTGCTTGACCGTGATAAGTGCCATGTGCACTGAGCAGACTTCACAAAGCACTAAGGCCAAGGAGAGAAACTGCCCTTACACACACAGGAAGAAAGGTGAGGAGGGCTGAAAAAGGAGGAAAGGAAGAGAGGAGAGGAGAGGAGAAAGGGAGTCAGAAAGGAAAGGAATGAGAGGAGAGGATTTCATACACACATCTGGATGAAACATATTAGCAGACATGCAGTGGCACATCACATGCAGTTACATCATGATGCATTGATAATCGATAAAGTGGGGAAAGGCAGGTTTTAAATAGTGGGTTGGAAAAAGTTGCTGCTTTATGGTATAGTGTGTTACCCGCTGTCACTAACAGACTCTCATGCATGTGCTCGGGAGCGCGCCAGAATGCGAGTGTCGGCAGCGGGTATCCTTTCGCGCGTATGTGTCCCCATCTCCGTCACGCAGTTGAGGGAGGGTGTTGATCTAGACAGGAGGGTGAACTGAATGCTGATTGCACACACACACATAGTCATACACCCATCAGCGCTCCCCGAGCAAGCACATCGCCGACAGTCTCTCGCATCGTCTCACTGCTCACCTCCAGAGTTTGAAGAACAGTGCACGGCGGCGCATCTGTCTCTGCACGTAAGTAAATGCAGCAATCAGTTATTATGTCTTGTCTTGGATGCTTTTTTGTCTGTGATTTTAACAAATATTGAACTGGCGTTCGTTAAAGTTATTAATGTTGTGTGGCAATGTCTTGAGATTCCCATAGTGGTACAGTATGTCGTTTTTAACAAAGCTTGCATATTGTGCTGAAGGACAACCTCGTTTGGGGGGCCTCGTTTCGATTCATGCCTCTCAGTTATATACTGTTGTTGATGTTAATGTCATTCAGAACTGAGCTGCAAGATATGTTGAATCAGGACAAGCAAGCCAAGAGTTTATCATACTTTTCCAGTCAAATAAAGGTGTTAAAATGGTTATTTTCATCATGGTTCCACAAACTAAGAACTATGTTTTTGTTGAACATTTATATCAAGTGAAAGGTTCTTCACAATTGAAGTGGCTCTTTAGAAATGTTCTTAATTTTGCATTCCTCTAAAATGTCCTTTATAGGGTTCTCTGTGCACAACCAAAAAACATTATAGGCTAGGCTATGGTCTTGATTGCTCTGAGGAACCAATTTTAGCGCCATCATTTTATTTAGCATTCTCTGGCACTTCTCAAAGCATTTCAGACACATATAAAGATTACATAAACAATAAATATCAATGGCTACTCCCTTTGCGTGAATAAAGTATTGCGTGATGTTCTTGAATAGTCCTAGGGGAACTCAGAAAGTAAAGGTCATTCTGAAGACCTGAGCGATCTCTCCAAGCAGATGGTGGAAAGACAACTTGCAGAGATGAGCATACAGTGCACTGATAGCGCTATATTTGTCATTTACCTATACCTGTCCTGAATTACAGCACGTGTAGGCTATCCAGAAATGAGAAATTCAGCTCAGGAGCCATTTAGTGTAATCATCCTTCAAGGGCTTTGATTTGACAAGCTGCACTGTGCAATTATGAATAAATTGATAATCAGTGTGTCTTCTGACTTCCTGCTAGATCAAATGGCTGTTGATTGCAAACTGTTAATTTGTCTCTCTGTTTGGTTCAGTATCCAGTCATATTGTGGACAGTTGGAAATATGGTTTATATTTTTTGTAGATATTGTGGGCCATCATGACACGCAAGTAATACTACTCATCCTGGTGACGGATCTCTAAAGAAACACAAACTGGTGCTCTGGACAAGGAAAAGTCCAACCTATAGCCAAACCGCAACCATATTCCTGCCATGTAGCAGCTGGCAGGAATCCGGTTGAGGGAATATGGCCCAGATGTGTCCCATGTATGGGTGAGATCCAGCATCAGTGCTTTAGATTGTATGACTGAGTATCAGTAATTTAAATCAGACTTAGCATCAAGATTGTTTGACTCAGTATCAGCTTTAAATCTGACTCAACATCAGTGCTTTTAAATTTGACTCCGCATCAGTGCTTTAGATGATCTGACTCAGTGTTAGTGCTTCAGATTATCTGACCTAGCATCAGTGCTTTATGATCTAACTCAGCATCAGTAAATTAGATTATCTGATTCAGCATCAGTGGCAGTGCTTTAGATCCTCTGACTCCATCAGTGTGTTAAATCTGACTCAGCATCAGTGTTTTAGATAATCTGACTCAGTGTTGTTGTTTTCGATGATCTGATTTAGCATCGTGCTTTCGATTAAATGTAGTTGAAGAGGGTGTCATGATGCCTTCTTGGAACTAAATGTGAGACATGCAAATTGATTTTAGGACTCTCTTAAGACTCTAACCCTCTCAAAACAAAGCTTTGACTGGAACACTATGCTGTGGAAGAAGGGTCATCTATGTCTGTATTGTGTCAGCATCTGTCTACTAATACTTCTT
>NC_085016.1:16278883-16303883 GCF_963854185.1 Sardina pilchardus
ATATTGTAGTTCAAAACAGTCCTGTGAGAAATTCATAGTAAAGTTAAAATTGATGGAGAAGGTCAGACTATTTCATTCAGAAAGACCGTTAGCTAGCTTATTAAAATACTGGTGTCCTAAACTTTTTGACCCTGCCTCTTAAAAGAATCGGAATCGAGAATCGGTAGGAACCGGAATCGAAACAACGAATCGGAATCGGAACCGGAATCGTTCAAATTCAAACGATACCCAACCCTAACAGTCCCACACTGTAACCGCTTAAAAAAAGGAATTTGTGCCTTCTGATTTGTAACTTCCATCAACATTTTAAATGAGGCTTGCTGAGGCTGTAGTAGTTGTTATGCAATGGCTCCATGGTGTTTCTGTTGCTGTTTATGATTATGTGTACAATATTGTGTGTGGGTGTGTGTGTGTGTGTGTGTATGGAGGGGGGGGGGGGGGGGTGTATGGCAATATGTCATATGGTTCATTTAATCTGGCCCCCTAATCACCTCCCAATGTAATTGGCCCATTCACTCCCAAGCTGGTGTGTGGTGAGCGTGCTGCTGGTGCGTAATGGCTGCTGTGCATCACGCAGGTGCGTGCTACACATTGGCGGTGGCTATAGTGAGGTTCCCCCAGCCCTGCGCTGTATGTAACATGCTGTTCACGTTAAGTCATGAGTGTGTGTTTGGTCTAAGAACTTGTGTGTGTGTGTGTGTGCGTGTGTGTGTGCATGATGAATCTCCTTTTGATGCAGTGATGAGTAACTGTCCTGGGCCACACACACACACACACACACACACACACACACACACACACACACACACACACACACAGCCACACACAGGTGCTGCACGAGCAGTGACTATGTGGACTGGTCATCTGTCCTGCAGGTTTCTCTTCTCACTCAGACTGTCAGAGGAATCTGCAGAAGGCCGAAAGAAGCAGGCAAGAGATACCATACTCTCACTGTATACGCACGAGACCAGAACTCTCACTGTATACACAGTTTACGCACATGACCATAGAACCCTCACTGTATACGCACACGATCATAGAGCTGTCACTGTATATGCACAAGACCATGCGCTCACTGTATATGCATATAATCATAGAACTCTCACTGTATACGCACGAGACCATAGAACTCTGTATACTGTATACGCACATGATCATAGAGCTGTCACTGTATACGCACACAAGTATCAAACTGGCTGTCATAATGCATATGACGGAGCTCTCAACATATGGCTATGTGTGTGTGTGTTTGTGTGTGTGTGTGTGTGTGACAGAGAGAGATTTGTGCAGAGACCCCATGATGCTGCCCTGACTCAGGTCTTTGGCAGCTTGTGGTGTGTGTTTACAGGGCCGTATGGTTCTCGTGTAGATTAGTGAAACTCACTGCCATGTCTGAGGGAGTGAAGTACCACCACAGTCTAGACTAAACGGATCAGACCCTGTCTGAAGCAAAGGCCATTGGAGGAGCAGAGCAGGGTCCACAGGTAATTAGAGGAGAAGATGAAAAGTACTGTCAGAGGTCTCAGAGCACGCACACACACACACACACACACACACACACACACACACACACACACGACTGTCTGAGGTCTAGCACAGCAGATACACACACATACTGTCTGAGGTGTCTCAATTTCAATTTCAATTTAATTTCACCTATAGCGCCAAAACATTGACCACATGTCTCAAGGCACTTTACAGAGAGAACATTCAGAAAGAGCCCATGAGTGACAGGGGCGAGGAGAAACTCCCTAGAATTGGGGATACATATAGGAAGAAACCTCAGACAGATTCACAACTCAAGGGCCCAACCCATCTGCCTAGGGTCAGTTACAATACATTAAGGTCATTTTTAGTGTCTCAAAGCAGTCTCTCTCTCTCTTACATGCACACACACACACACACACACACACACACACACACACACACACACACACACACACACACACACACACACACACACACACACACACACACACACACATACTCTCTGAAGTCTGACACTGAATACACACACAGACATATTTAGCTAGTCCACTGTTTGCGATTTTGGGCTCTAGCCTTTGCTGGTTCTAGCTCTGTAGTGCTTGGTCAACAAAAAATACTGTCTCCATGGCTTAGTTGATGTATTTTCAAAAACACCCTGCACATGTGGTCCATTTTTGCCGGAGTCACACAGACACTTCATTTCTGAGGTTTCTCACGACACACACACACACACACACACACACACACACACACACACACACACACACACACACACACACACACACACACACACACACACACATTTTAACTACTTTATTTATGTCCGCAATTCATAATAAATGTACAAAAGGACATAAATGTTACAGATGCAGAACATTGCTAAGGTATGATCCAATGTGAGCATGATGACAATTCAAACAGCTGATTTGATGGATACACACAACACCTTCTTCTCCATATATGGCGACTCCCAATAATGGAGGATATTGATCTGTAAGTTGTTTGTTGTAGGCAGTAAAATCCACAGGTTGGGGATCTTCTCCCGCCAGATGTTGCACAGGTGTCGGGTCATAGCCACGCCACTTTTGTTTGTAGATCCTACCGCTTGATAAGGCTTGTTTGTGCGCTGTTTTGAAACACATTGTGTTTACACACACACACACACACACACACACACACACACACACACACACACACACACACACACACACACACACACACACACACACACACACACTCCAGAAAATATATTTTAGTTTGTATATCTTTGCTGTGACAGTGGAGTACAAGAGATTTATCTAAACCTCTCTCTATCCCTCCATCTCTCTCTCTCTCTCTCTCTTTCTCTCTCTCTCTCTCTCTCTCTCTCTCTCTCTCTCTATCTCTCTCTCTCTATCCCCATCTTTATTTCCCCCGTCCCCTACTATCTGAGTCATCATGTGTAGGTATGTTATGCAACCTCACCAGCCAAGCTGACACAAATCCTGTGTTACTTGCGACGCAGGAATCTTGGTGTGATGGGTACTGCATGCGTGGTTTATGACGTGGAAATAACTGCCTGACTGCTGACTGTTGACTGATTGGGTTTGAGTTTCATTTCGCATGAGGGAGATTAGTCATAAGTTCACTGCCAAGTGCATTAGTGCGTTCCAGAATATTCTGCATGACAGGTACACCCGAATTCAGGATGTGACTGGACTGTGCATACACACACACACACACACACACACACACACACACTCTTTCCCATTCTGTGGAGATGTGCATCCAGAAGAAGAGCTCAATGGGAATTCAAAATACCAGCGTACAAGTACAGTGATCACATAGTGGATGAGTGAATGATTGTGGTCATCTTAGAAGATGTGTGTGTGTGTCTGTGTATTAAAGCTTTGGATGTGATGTGTGTGTATGCTCTATACAGCATAGGGATGTGTGTGTGTGTGTGTGTGTGTGTGTCTGTGTGTGTGTGTGTGTGTGTGTGTGTGTGTGTGTGTGTGTGTGTGTGTGTGTGTGTGTGTGTGTGTGTGTGTGTGTGTGTGTGTGTGTGTGTGTGTGTGTGTGTGTTCTCTGTACAACCTAGGGATGTGTGTGCTCCTATAGGATTGGGCATGTGCGTATCTCTCTCTCCATGACGTACATCATGCAACACTTACAGGTGACTGTTCCTGATCATCACCTAGCGCCCACCTTTCTCAGGGACTGCTATCTTTTTCACACACACACACACACACACACACACACACACACACACACGCCTCCCATGTCTCTCTTTCTCTCTCTCTCACACACACACACACTAACACACACTGTCTTTCTCAAATTCTAGCTCAGATAAACTGCACTGGTATAACTGATTTTCTCTCACACTGACATGCTATGCAATCACAAGCTGCGCTAATTTGGTAATGCGTAAACGCTTTCATGCGGATCAGAAAGGCAAGCAAAAACACAAGATCCAAATACGTCGGGAAGAGTCATTGACAAAGTTACACATCTACATGGCTCACATCATTTTACAGGTCCTTCCATTTATAACACTCAAAACTCAAGGATAAACCTATATCTCCACATTTGCATGCTCCCTATATATGATACACTATGAGACTGAGCAAAATCTGAAAACACTTCCTTTTTGTCAGCCCTTTTCTGATTATGAGCTGGTCAGAGCATGATGCTCAACATTTGACCATTTGACGTTATTTGTGTCCACAATGCAAAATAAATATGCATAAGGACAGATATTTGGCAGTTGCACCTGTTGCCGCTGGCAGTTATGCAATGTGTTTTGGCATCTCTGTGTGTGTGTGTGTGTGTGTGTGTGTGTGTGTGTGTGTGTGTGTGTGTGTGTGTGTGTGTGTGTGTGTGTGTGTCAGCAGGACAACATGTATGCATCTGAGTCACTGGAGGTTCTCTCCATATCAGCATCAGCTGCCACACGTACACACACACACACACACACACACACACACACACACACACACACACACACACAAACACACACACACGTGCTGTATAAATAAAGTTGACTTGACTTGACTCAGCTGTTGTCATTTTCCTCTCTCTGTCTCTCTGTCTGTCTCTCTGTCTCTCTCTCTCTCTCTCTCTCTCTCTCTCTCTCTCTCTCTCTCTCTCTCTCTCTCTCTCACTGTATCTGTCCCTGTCTTTCTCTCTCCCGCTCTCTTTCTCTGTTGATTGTTATATTACTGTAACATGACTGTTTTGACAGTGTTCCCAGTGCAAAAATAACAATACACTGACACACTGAAAACATGCAGAGTATATCCACCAACATACAGCTCACACACCACACACACACACTTATTTCTATTCTATTCTAAACTATTTCTTCTCTCTCTCCCTCCATCTCTCTCCACTCCTCCCTCACTCTCTCTCTCTGTACAGGTGAGTAATTCTCCCCTCCTGATGGATCCAGCCCCCAGCTCCCCAGAGCAGCTCCGCTCCTCTGACCCCCAGACGACCTTTGACCTCGGCAAGGTGCTGCTGGCCGTGGCGCTGTCCGTTCTGGCCGTGGCGTCGGCGGCGGTCAACGCGCTGGTCATCACGTCCATCCTGGCCACGCGCAAGCTGCGCAGCCCCGCCAACTTCCTGATCTGCTCGCTGGCGCTGACCGATCTGCTGGTGTCGGTGCTGGTGATGCCCGTCAGCATCGTGTCGCTGACCGCCGCCGACGGACGCTGGCGTCTGGGCGCCGCGCTGTGCCACCTGTGGCTGGGCCTGGACGTGGTCTGCTGCACCTGCTCCATCCTGCACCTGGCGGCCATCGCGCTCGACCGCTACCGCGCCATCACCGACGCCGTGGCGTACGCCCAGAAGCGCACCGCCCGCCACGCCCTGCTCACCGTTGCCGCCGTCTGGCTGCTCAGCGTGCTGGTGTCGCTGCCCCCGCTGGTGTGGAGGAAGCAGGACGACGCGGCGGACGAGGATGGCCCCACGATGTGCATCATCGAACACGACCACGTGGCCTTCACCGTCTACTCCACGTTCGGCGCGTTCTACGTGCCGCTGCTGCTCATCCTGGTGCTGTACTATCGGATCTACCGGGCCGCCCAGACCCTCCAGAACCGCCGCGGCAGCCGCCGGCCGTGCCTGACCGTGAGCAGCGCCGTCCTGCCCGGGGAGGGGTCCGGCTCGGGCGCGCTCAGTCCCGTCACCCTCAGCCCCACCGACCGCTCCTTCTCCGAGCTGTCCTACGAGGGTGACCGCACCTGCGTGGCTGCCGGTCCACGGCGCGCTCCTCCGCTGCGCCCCCCGTGTCGACCCTCTGGCGCCGCCCGTGAGCGCAGGGCCGCCCTCACCCTGGGGCTGATCCTGGGCGCCTTCGTGGTGTGCTGGCTGCCCTTCTTCCTGAAGGAGGTGATCGCCAACAGCTGCCCGTCGTGCCACACGCCCGCGGCGCTGGCCGACGGCCTCACCTGGCTGGGCTACCTGAACTCGCTCATCAACCCGCTCATCTACACCGTCTTCAACCAGGACTTCAAGAAGGCCTTCAAGAGGCTCCTGGCCATCCCATGCGCGCACCACAGGTGAGCTGTTGTTAGGTGAGCTGTAGGTGAGCCTTATAGGCTCAGGCGCTGTCTCAGCGGGGTGCCGTCTCTGTGGATAAAGGATCGTCTCGTTTCTATGGATGGACACCAGAGCTGCAGCGTTTATTTGAAGCCAGCGCTGTCTCGTTTCCATGGACACCTCAGAGCTGCCCCATTTATGTGAAGCCAGCATCGTCTCGTCGTGGACGCCTCAGAGCGGTAGTGCTTATGTGAAGTCGGCGCTGTTTCTATGGACACTTCAGTAAAGGGCTTGTTATGAATGACCGAGTCAACATCAATGGATAAACAATGACATGAAATTCAGATGCTTCTTATGGACAAGTTCATGGTCAACTGGAGAGCGTATATCACAGTCCCAGTCTCAGAGCTGATGAGATACCAGGGGCCTTACTGCCAACAGGAGGCTGGAGAAGCATCCCGTGTTATTCGGCATGACGGTTTCAGTGAGATCAAGCTGTCCACGTCCACATCATACCACAGATGTTTAGCTTTTAGGGTTGTTTACATACAGTCTCACATTATGCATAGGCCCACATGCACATATGTCACATTTACACTGACTTTAGAGTACACATAGAGAGGGACCCGCTTCAGAATGAATGTCCATGGAGGAAACATGTTTGTGTTTTTCTGATTACTTTGGGCTGTGCCATTGGTTCTGTGTGTGGACCCATGGGTGTGGGAAGGGCTGAGGGGACAAGAGAGATGAGAGCCTAATAGGGTGGATTCATGTTCTCTTACTGCCAGAGATTATTACTGTAAGACATTATTGTGCTGGTGCTTATTTAGGAAGCTTTCATGCATTTTATCAGTTATATTTGTGCTGACATCACGTACAGACTTTTTCTACGATGAACAGTGAATTACTTAAAAAGAGCCGTTTCAGGCCTGTCTACATGGACATGCACAAACACACACACAAAGATGGACTACATTTTTCCCTCTACCTCCTGTACATTATGGTCCTGTTGGTCTGCTATTGATGAAGTGTTCAAATGGTGCCAATAAATAAGTGCTTCAGTGAGAGCTTCATCTTTATCTTACAGTATTAATTTGCAGATCAAGTTGTGCATTGAGGAGACACTTCAGAGCAACACCATCCCCTGGTGGACGACAGCAGGACCTTCACCCCTACCATTCATGGATTATTAAATTAAATACAAGAGTAACACTTCTCTCAGCATAAACATTTTATTTCATAAGACGACCGTGGCTGTTTACTGATGTCGTGTTTCCTCAAAGGCTGGCCAGAGCCTAGAACTTCAGCTGCGGGAGACACAGGCCTTCATTTATACACATGTGAAGATATTGCAAATATCAGCACCCAAATTGATGGCAGTTAAGGCCAGAATTATTCATACATTACTAATAGTGATTATTTGATCAATGTTTTTTTTCTGGCTAGTTTTATTCATAGTAATGTATTCAGGCTTTGCTACCTCTCACCCTGAACTGTGAAAGTGCTGCTGTGCTACAGGAATTCTGAGCTCTTTCTACAGACTGCGGGTGTCTTTGCTATGTTTATACTTTGTTGCAAAAGACACATATTTACTTAGTAGCCTATATTATTGCACTTCTCAACTGTAGGGGGAAACCAAGAACAAATCCATTTTAGCGTTGCTTTAAGCATCAGATATTTCTTTAAACAAATGGTTTTATTAAACTCAAGTCACACAAATTCACATAAAGATAAAACAAAATAATAATAAAAAAAACACATCAACGTGAACATTAAAATATATATTAACATATTAAAATACTAAATAAACATCTAATTTTATCTAAGACGATGACAGTTCACTTATTACATGTAAAGAGAGTGCCAGTTCACTCTACATATGTTCCATCTAAAGGGTCTCTCAGACATAGGCCAAGCGGTCGGTCTGGACGGAGGACTGCGAGTTGAGTTTGTAGCGGCGTCCGCTCACCTGCGCGGCCCCGTACCTCTGCGGGCAGGAGGCGCAGACCAGGCCGCCACCGATGAGCAGCAGCGCCGCGGCGCCCCAGCAGAGGAAGAGTGCGGCGCCCAGCTCGCGCTTCTGCGACTGCACCACCAGGGGGCTGTAGAAGTCACGGATCACCCGGTGCGCCGACCAGCTGGGCGGGATCAGACACAGCAGCCCGCCGATTACGAGCAGCGCTCCGGCTGTCGTGGCGACCCGCGCTTTGCCGGAACCCTCGGCCAGGCAGGTGGTGCACCGTGCCCCGGCAAGGCTGGCCAGCAGGGCGACGGCGGACAGCAGGAGGCCGATGACCAGGATGGCGCGCGACGCCTGCAGCTCCTGAGGCAGCGCCAGCATGGAGTCGTAGACCTTGCACTGCATCTGGCCCGTGCTCTGCACCACACAGTTCATCCACAGGCCCTCCCACATGGTCTGCCAGCCAGACAGCGCAGGGTCAGAGAACAGTACAGGTGCATGCGCACACACACACACACACACACACACACACACACACAGCACAGTCAGTTACATTCACACAGCAGCACACACACCCAGCCACAGTACACAGACACACAGCCTACAAACAGGCACAGGTGGTCACATTCACACAGCACACACACACAGGAACCCAGCTGGCACACACACACAAGCAGCCAACACACAAGCATGCAGCTACCAAAAATCACACTGCAGTCACCACACAAACACACACACAGCCTACAAGCAGGCGCAGTAAGTTACATTCACACAGCCCACACACCCATAAGACCAGATACATGATCAGATGTTACAGTATTTGCCCTTCAGCAGAGGCGGACCTCCAAACACTAGATGAGAAGGTGAATGGTTTAGTGATGAAATGAAAGTTGCAGAGCAGGGTTAGTTTGCAGGTGGAGATGTGGAGTGCACACAGCTACAGTCAGATAGAGGCAGACAGACAGCTTGTAGGGTCGTAGTTGTAGCAGGCAGAGACAGCACTGTAGGATATTAGCAGGAAAAGCAGACAGACAGCTGTACTGTAGGGTAGTATAGCAGAGGCAGAAGCAGAGAGACAGCTGTAGGGTAGTAGAGGTATAGAAGCAGACGTAGCCTATACAGACCTGCGCTGTGACAATGTTGCTCCCGATGAACGCGGTGACGCGCCACAGGGGCAGAGCGCAGGACACGATGGCACCGATCCAGCCCACCAGTCCCAACACCACACCAAGCATCTGCAGGCCCGCAGACATGGCCTGGCACCAGACGGGCACAAAGCACGCAGCAGCACAGGGCACAGGGCACAGGGCACAGGCAACACTCACAAGCAGCAGCACAGGGCTCAACCACAGGACAAGAGCAGCAGTGTTGTGGGCACACCACAGGACAAGAATGTGAGAAGACTTCCACCAGGTATTACTCCTGTAAACCACATCCACAAGGGCTAAATAAGAAGTCCACGAACATGTTGTTACCACAAAGTAAAGACTTTTACAAAGACAAGACCTAGACCTAAACCTGTGAGTATTGGGTAACACAAATATAAAGAATCTAAACGTGTGGCTTAGACCTGACTAAATCTGTGGGTAAAAAAAAAATCTAAATTGCTGCATAGACCAGATATGATAGTAGGCCTACATCATAAAAGCACCCCCATAATTATATGGCAATGGCTACAGCAAGGACATGTAGCTGGTTTTACAAATAACTTGCAGGAAACTCGGTTAATAACCGGTTAGACATTTTTACCAGGATTAGACTTCATGTGACGAACAACGAGTTTATGTAGGCTACATTTACATTTAGGCTACATTTAGGTAAACGAAACGGACATGACAAGATTTTACTGAAGAGCTCTTCCCTACCTCCACACAAAGCGAATGGGTCCCGTCAGACTGAAAAGTTGGAAGGAACACGTGCTTAATTAAGACATCAAGCCGGAAATTGATGCCTGTTTTGCACCTGCATCAACATTTGAACTAGCGTTATAAGCCTACCGGCCAAACGAGGACGCAGAGAGCAAAGCAACATAATGCGTTCGCATCAACAAAAATGATTCTCATAATTTTAGATTAGATGTGATTAATTTCTACATTATTTTACCGTATCACTCTTTTTCTAAAGTTTGAATTCAGCTCTGTTAGATGGGTTTAATAGTCACAGCATATTATGGTTTTAAATTACCAGACATGACTGAAAAAACATTATGATTGCAATTATAGGGCAATTAACCCCTCTTGCGCTTTGGACAGAAAGGCCATTTAATTTTTGGAATAGTGTATTGTATACCAACATTCAAACCAATTACATGTGCTGAAAATATTCGCATGGCGTTTAGAGGTGTGGCTACTCGTTTAATAGTCCAATAGTAACTTGTTTGGGCCTGTCCATCAGTGGGACCTGTCGTGTGACGTTCCAATCAGGTTTTTGGGAAGGAGAGGCGAGGTCTACGGGGGAACATTGTGGTCGCTGTTGTACGCGCTAGGTAAGACAGCCAGTATGGCGGAAGAGGAGAGTGAAGTGGAGTTAGACAGGTTAAAAGAAGAATTAGAGAGTTTGCTGGTTGCCAGTGCGCGCGACGAACATGGACATATAAGCAAGTCCTACTGTGCAAAGTTCTGTAAGGTAGGATACGAACTTTTATCTCGTATCTTAAACAAAGTGGCCCCAGTTGTAGTTGTTCCCAAAGAGCTAGCTAAAAGAGCTATCTCATAGCTAACCAGACAATTCCCCTCCCCCAGTACTGTTAGTCAATGGAGCTCAGTGGCCTCTGCTTGAAACTACACCGTATACGGTCACTTGCAAACATGAACGAATTGCACAATGCTGTATGCTTGAGATGCATATTGTTTGGGTTAGGAAGGAGATGCCAGTAGATATTTGATATTTAGCTTGCTGGGGAACTAGTTAATCGCTAGCTGCTAATGATAGCTGCATTCCAAAACAGCTAGCAGGCCTTCTTGATGCTAACGGTCGGTATCTTGTTAGCTAGCTATTTACACGACAGTCGTGATAGAGAGGCCGTTAACTCTTGGTAGCAGACGACGTCCAGTTCCAAAGTTTCTTTGACTATGAACATCTTCCGTTGGCTGTAGACTAGTTCCTGTCCTGAGTTTGTTATGCATCATAGCACCTGCGGTAGCTAACGTTTACTAGCCAGATTTCAGAGGTGGTGTTGCTAGGCCTAGGCAAACATCTCGACATGAACTCTTAAACTTTCTGCGTCGCAGGCATCATGCCATAACGTTAGCCGAGATGCCCCTTCCCATTTCAGATTTGTTAATGCTTTTCCTGTTGTGATGACTGTGCCTTTCAGTCATGTGTACGTGTGACTGTTTTTCCCGACAGTATTCACGTAGTTGTATAAAACTGAGTTGTTTGGTTGACTTCCAGCAGTTACCATTTTGTAAATACAGCCATGTGGCATGATCCTAGTTTGGCACACGCCTTGTTGATTGGTCTTAGACACCTTCAGTTTAATGTTTTGACATAACCGTTTCTCTTTTACCATTGCCCATTGGCACATTATTAAAGGGTCACTTCACCGATTAGCAATAAGCTTTGTATCTTTAGAAAACCAGTCATGTTTTTGAATGGTCGTGCATCATTCCCTCAGTTTGCCTTGAGTTGGGAGAAATACGGAATTCAATGAAACCCATGAATAGGACTTCCTGCTTTCAATGATGTAAAATGATGATTGTTACATCATTGAAAGCAGGAAGTCCAACATTGAAATCTGTATTTCTCCCATCTCAAGGCAAGGAATGATGCACAACCATTCACAAACATGACTGGTTTTCTAAAGATACAAAGCTTAATGCTAATCGGTGAAGTGTCCCTTTAAGACTACATCATGAACACAGATGCCCTCCAAATAAATAAATGAATGTATACTCCAGCTCCAGAAAGCTACACATTATCTCTTTGGCACAGGCAGTCCAGCATGGTGCAGTAGGGTCGTTGTGACCGTTATCTACGTTGTTGGTTGTGGCCAGTATCAGCAGGCAGATACATTCTCAGCTCTTTGTAAAGCCCTCTCTCTTCTCTACCTCTCCCTGGGTCTCTCTCTCCAATCTCTCCCTGGCTCAACCTCTGACCCCTTGACCCCCAGCTTGTTGAGGAGCACACGGGACGATGGCAGGTGCCTCTCCCCCAGCTGCAGGTTCTCCGCTGGGCGCTCTGCTCCTTCGTGCGAGGAACCGCCTCCTTCCCTGCAGATTGCGAACACGTGCGCTACACCCTCAGTTCCCTGGCTCTGTACGTATCACCGCACTGTGTGTGTGTGTGTGTCTGTCTGTCTGTCTGTCTGTCTGTCTGTCTGTCTGTCTATGTGTGTGTCTCTCCATGTCCCCAGACTGCTCCACTTACTTGAGATATCTGTTCCCTCACACAGGAATTTTGTCAATCAGTTGATTATTACAATTGCTAGTCGATACTCTGTGCTGTAAGAAGGCAATTAAGTAATTGTGGATGAAATGACTGAAGGCTGAATAGGCTGACCAGTCCTATGTAAGGAAATACATCCAAAATGAGACCTGTTTCACAGTGACATCGAAGTTGTGCAATAAAAGTACAAGTACAATAAAAACATGTCTACTATGGATAACCATCTAAAGATGATAAACCCACTGCAAACAGCCAGCACAAGAAGTAATCTTAGCACCAGTACTATACTGGTACATAACAACTAGTCGACCATGTTCATGAAAAACTTGCTAGCTAGGGGGGGGGATCAAATTCAAATTCAAATTCAAATTCTTTTATTAGAGGATAACCCCTTGAGATGGAGCATCTCATTTTCGAGGGGGTCCTCAACATGCACCAAAAACACCCAACACACACACACGTACACACACACACAGACTGAAGCTCTTCATCGTTGCCAAACACCCCAACCCAACCCTTCCCTACCCAAGACAGAATTACATAAGATTCAAATCAGCAGTCGTGAATCATCTAAAACACTTTTTCTCTCTGTTTCAGGAGTGTGTTTGAGTTGCTGCTGTTCTTCGGGAAAGATGAGTTCCCTGAAGACCCTTTGAAAGGCATTCTGGACTCATTTCAGGTGAGTCTGTAGTTGCCATGGACCAGCACAGTCTGAGTCCGAGATTATGGTGGCATGGAATAAAGCATCCTTGTCATACAAACGCACACACGCGCTCACACACACACACAGTCACACACACACACACACACACGCACACACACACAAACACAGAAACTGCAGCCTCATTTCATGGCCTATGGGTTTGTGTCTTCAGTAGCTCATACTGATATCTCTTCCTCACTCTCTCTCCCTCTCCCTCTCTTTCCCTCTCTCTCCCCCGCCCCAACCCCCCATCCCCCAGGAGTGCCAGGCATGTCTGGTGCGGCATCAGAACGTCTACCTGCTGCAGCTGAGGCAGATCATCAGAGATGGTGGCCCTTGGGCTGGAGCAGTGCTGCAGGGCATTCTCAAGGGGGCGCCACAGGCAACAGAGGAGGGTAAGACTGTGTCTGTGCCTGTGCATGCATGTCTGCTCAGGGCAGTGTCTGTGTCTGTTGCAGTGAGCAGGAATATGTGTGTGTGTGTATTACAGATATCTGTGTTGTGATGGTATGTGTATGTGTATAATGTAGTTAGCTGCGTTGTGATGGTATGTGTGTATTGTAGTGAGCTGTATTGTGATGGTATGTGTGTATTGTAGTGAGCTGTTTTGTGATGGTATGTGTGTGTTGTAGTGAGCTGTGTTGTGATGGTATGTGTGAATTGTAGTGAGTTGTGTTGTGATGGTATGTGTCTATGTGTGTATGGCAGTGAGCTGAGTTGTAATGGTATGCGTATGTGTGTATTGCAGTGAGCAGGTTCCTTGGCTCGGAGGCTTGCGTGTTCCTGGAGCTGCGTGTGCGCTACCTGCTGGTGTGTGAGCGCGTGGATGAGGCCATGGCTCTGGCCAAAGCCTGCAGTCAGCACCCCACTGCCGGACGACACCTGTTCTTCCTGCAGGCCTACCTCACCTGCTTGTGGAAGGCCTCGTTCCACGACCGCCTGCACACACAGGTAAGGGGACACGTGTGTGTGTGTGTGTTTCCAGTCTGATGTCTGTGATTGATGCTTGATGATGTTGTCTCTGAAGGATGTTGTGGAGCTCATCTGTAACTCTTATGTGCGTGTTTGTCAGATGTCTGTGATTGACGGCAAGGATGCGGTGGAGATCATCTGTGGCTGTGAGGGGGAGGAGGACGATGAGCTGCTGCTGTCACTCAGCCGAGGCTTCCTGAGCCAGCAGCTACGCAGTGGAGACATGTTCAACCTGTGGTACGCACACACACACACACGCGCGCACTCACTGCAACAGATAGACACAGACACTGCCCTGAGCATACACGCATGCACAGGCACAGACACAGTCTTACCCTCCTCTGTGCCTGTTGCACTGGAGACATGTTTAATGTTTAACCTGTGGCATGTACACACACACACACACACACACACACACATATATGCACACACTGGATACATGTTCAACCTGTGGTACACATATACACACAAACACACGCACAGTTACAGATGATCACATACTCATAGTGTTGTCTGGCCTGCGTGTGTGCAGGGATCTGGTGTTCGTGTGGAGTAAGCTGCAGCTCCGAGCCAACCCATCTACTGAGGACTTCCTGCAGCAATGCCAGCAGCTCATCTTCACCACTACCAACATCCGCACCGTCTTCCCCTTCATCAAGATCATCCTGGCAGAGGTACGCACACACACACACACACACACACACACACACACACAATCCAAGATGGCATAGCTAGCTCATAGACGGCAGTATTTCTGTATTGACAAATAAGTTCAGAGTTTGTATTTTGTGAAAGTTTACTAGCCAATATCCTAGCCACCTACTTTGAGTGAGCATGTTAGCAAGCAACTACCTGCGTAACACGACCTTGTTTACAAACTCGTCATGCTAACTCGGCAGCAAGTTGCTTGAGTTGTTGCTGTCTCCTATAGCTAATGTGATCGTAGGTGTTATGGTCTCTACTAGCTAAAGAGGCACTTAAGATCATGTATGGTATTTGTCACTTTTATATTTGTGGATACGCTGTAGTTATAACTGTATAGTATGCCTTGACTGCTTTAACAGTGTGTGTGTGTGTGTGTGTGTGTGTGTGTGTGTGTGTGTGTGTTTGTGTGCGTGTGCGCGGACAGGTGGGGAAGTGTGGCCTGAGGTTCTGCGTGGAGCTTTGCGCGTGGGCACTGGAGTCGGACCTGCAGAGTGACCTGGTCACCAAGTCGCTGCTCTACAAGACCGTGGCCTTCCTGCTGCCGGCGGACCTGGAGGTGTGTCGCGTGTGCGCGCTGCTCGTGTTCTTCCTGGAGCGCACGGTGGAGTCCTACAAGACGGTGTCGCTGCTCTACACGCACCCCGACGTGGAGTACAGCGCCGACGCCAGCCCCGTGGGCAACCACGTGCGCTTCGAGGTGCTCCAGATCCTCAAGAAGGGGCTCTACTTCGACCCCGAGTTCTGGAACCTTCTGACGCTGCGCACCACCTGCGCCAGCCTGCTGAGCGACCCGCTGGCCAAAGCCGAGCTGACGGAGATCCTGGTCGAGGAGCCCTGGGCGCCCACCTGCTGCGTGCGCGAGCCGTGCGAGTGCCAACTCGACCCGCCGGACGCCAGCGACGCCGCCGCCCTGACGCCGCCGCCGCAGCCTGCCAGCGAGCAGAGGAGACCGGCGGTCACCGTGGCGGCAGAGAGACCCCGAGTCCCGGGGCGAGAGGCGCCCTGCAGGGCGCCGGGGGAAGGGAAGCGAAGGGGGAGGAAGCCGGGCAGCAAGCTAGTAGTGGACACCTCGTCGGAGCGGCGGCGCTCCTTCCGGCAGCTGGACATGGCGCAGCAGAACATGGCGCGGCAGGTGGGCAGCGGCACGCTGTCGCGGCAGCAGCGGGTGCTCTCGCGCCAGGGCGACCGGCGCGGCTGGAAGCGGCGGGGGAGGAAGCCCCGCTGGCTGCTGGAGGAGGAGGCGGCGGCGCAGGCGGAGAACAGCGCGCCGGGGGTGCGGGGCCGCCGGCCGGGCAGGAAGCCGGGTCGGAGGACGCAGACGCCCCCGGGGCAGATGAGGACGTACGAGCGGAACCGGAGCCTGGCGGCGCAGATCCAGGGGCTCGGCGACTGGCTGGACGCCGCTCCGCCACACGGGCAGAGCCAAATGCTGGTGCTCTCTCTGCCCGACAACGAGCTGGCGGACACGTGGACGACCGAATCCCCATCCTCACCTGTGCCCAGGTGCGTCCCGGAGCGCTGCGAGAAGGTCGGTCGAGCGGCGGAGGACTCGTCGCTCCGGCGACTCCTGCAGATGTTCTCGGAGAGCGGCGCCGAAGGGTCCTTTCAGACGCACAACCCGCTGGCCGCCGTCCGGCAGTTTCACAGCTACGCCAAAGCTCACCAGGAGCAGGGCGTGCAGCTGGACGCCGAGCCGGAGGCCGAGCCGACCCTCGAGCTCGCCGAGAGGCGCGAGACCCCGGCGGCCGCCTCCGAGCCTCAGGTGGTGGAGGTGGTGGAAGTGGAGGTGGCCACGTTCCCCTCCGCCGAGCCAGGGGACGCGTCTGCCTCCGCACCCTTAGATGGCGCTGAGAAGCTGAGCCAGACAGCCGCTACCGAAGAAATTAGACTGATAACTGAGCCAAAGGTCACTGCAGAGGATGATTTCGTCCTAGACGGCGTCCGAGACCACAAAGGTGACCGTAGCTATGGCAACAACCGCCTGGACAGGTGTGATGCTCTCAGGCATCCGGCCGGCCCTGTTGCTGCGGCAAATAGTGTGATGGCGGCTCAGATGGTTCCGGTCTCGATCTTCCATAAGTTAACCCCGCCCATCTGCGTGGTCGAGCCTCCAGCTATCAGAGAGTCCGAGGCGGCAGGCCAGGCAGTAGATCGGACACCAGACGGGACGCCACAGAGGCCGCAGCAGACACCGCTGGTCAGGACCCCTACGAAGTCCGAGCCGTCCCACACGAACACGCTGCAGGCCCCTGGACGCCCCTTTCCTCCTGCGCTGCAAGAGATGCCGCCCTGTGTCACTCCAGCGTCTACCCTGGCACCCTGTGCCACCCCAGCGTCTGCCCTGGTACCTGCCCCTGCCCCACAGCCTGAGTTGCCGCCACCACCACCACTGCAAAAGATGGCTCCGCAGCCTCCGCGCTCAGCGCCAGAGCCCTACCCCAGAGAGGCGGCTCCACTGACCAGTGGCCAGCTGACCGCCACAGCGACGGAGACTCCCGAGCTGAAGGCCTTCGCGTCTCCCGCCGCTCCGCAGCAACACACACCTGCTCAGGCGACGCCGGAGCAACACACACCTGCCGAGACGAACGTAGTGCAACACACACCGGCTCAGACAGCGCTGCCGAGTGCCGCGCCCGGGACCGTACCACCTGAAGCACCCGTGCCCGCCTCACCCTCCGTGCCCGAATCCCCCGTGCTCGTCCACTGCTGCCGTCTGTGTGATAAAGTCTTCAAGGGCGGCAACATCATGCGACACGCGTACTCCCATTACCGGGGTAATCAGCTGCTGTCCGCGGGCAAGTGCATGTTCTGCGAAGAGCCCCCTGCGGACCCGGACGAGGCCTACGAGCACTTCTCGCGCCACGTGGAACAGATTCGCTCGGAGCCTCAGCCCGTGCTGCCGAAGGCCCGCGAGAACGGCACCGCTCACGACCAGCGCCCCGCGCTCAGGACTCTGGCCCCCACCGGGGGTCCCCGGGGAAGGCCCCGTAAGAGGAAACACCACTGGTGGACGCGGACGTCCGTCATCCCCGCGGAGGAGGAGCCGCCCGAGGGAGCGGACGTCACGCAGCCCAACAGCAAACATCACCCGCCGCGGCCCAACGGGAAGTTCAGGTGGAAGAAGCGGCGCATGCAACAGGAGTCGGAGGACGGCTCTGTTCGGAGGGGACGGCGTCCGCTACGGCCGAGGGTGAAAGCTGGCGTTCGAGACGGACGAAGGGGAAGGAAGAGGGTGAAGGGCGACGAAGGCCCCGCCTCCTCTGAGAGCCTGGGGAACATCACAGGCGAGGGGGGCGTGGCCTCACAGCCGCCACCAGGAGAACAGCCTGTTACAGCCAAACCAACCAAACCAATCAAACCAATCAAACAAACAGACAAACATGCAAACAAGCAAACTAACAAGCAAACTAACAAGCAAATCAACAAACAACTGGACAAACAAACCAACAAACAACCAAACAAAGTCAAACGTAAAAAAGCACAGAAGCCCCTGGAGAAGGCCGGGCCCCCAACGGTTCAGAGCAGCCAGACGGAGGGGGCTGTGCAGGAGGCCGGGCCGGTGAAGCCCAGCGAGAGCTCGGGCCCGGTACCGGGGCATACGAGCGATCCGCTGTGCCAGCCAGACCTGGTGGCGTGCCCGGTGGAGTGGTGCCAGCTGCATCTACGGAGCCGCGGGTCGACGGTGCTGGGCCACCTGCTTCAGGACCACCCGGCCGAGAGCGCGGCGTTCCGCTCGGCCTTCGAGACCGCGGACGGCCGCTGCACGTACTGCTCGCGCCGCTTCAACTCCTTCCAGCACTTCCACGACCACGTGGGGCGCCACTGCCACGCCAGCCTGCGCCACCCTTGCCCCCACCAGGGCTGCCCGGAGGCCTTCCAGCGCCTGGGGGACATGCGCGAGCACGTGAAGGAGAGGCACATGCACGCGCTGCGCATGCAGTGCTGCTTCGCCGGCTGCACGCACACCGCACACACCAGCATGGAGCTGCACCGGCACGAGCGGAAGCACTACGTCCAGACCCCGCGCCAGCGACGTCCCCGGGTCATGCCGCAGAACGGGGAGGTACGGGTCACCGCAAAAAGCATGCCGCCTCCTCTCTCGGCTACTGCCGTGCCACTTGCTGTATCGGGTAGTGCCGTGCTGCCCCCTGTCCAGGGCAATGCCAGGCCACCTCTTCTCCCGAGCGCCGGGGCACCCCCACAAGATCAGGTGCCAGCTGCGGCAGATTTGGAGCGGAAGACGGTTTCCCTCAACCCAGTGGGAACGGACAGCATGAACTCTGGCGGGGAGAATAAGGGGAGCGTGGCATCTCTGGTGCCCGGCAGTCCTCAGGGCCTAGTGAACGGGCACAGCAGTAAGGCGGCGGATTCGAGTCCGGGTGCAGGCGCAGTCGCCGGGCCGAAGGCAGAGCCGGAGGTTCCGCTGGCGTCGCCGTATGGCAGCGTGGGCCACAAGCCCTTTGTGCGCCCGCTGCCCTGCGCTTACCTGGACGAGAGGTACACCAGCATGCCCAAGCGGCGGAAGGACGCGCCGGTGACAATCGTGCGGCCGGTGGCGGCGGCGGTGGCGGAGGCGGCGGCCGTGGTGGAGGCGGTTGCGAGCGGCGGCGCCAGCGGTGTCAGTGCAGCTCCGCCTCAGAGGCAGCGCTGCTCTCGGTGCTTCATCTCATTGGCCAGCGCCGACGAGCTGCAAGAGCACCTCAAGAAGTGCTCCGCCCTCTTTGGCTTCGACTCAGACGAGGAAGGTGAGTGCTGTACCTGCTAGTGAGAAGTAAGAAGTGCTGTACCTGAGAAATGGGGCTCTTCTCAACCCTCTCTCCTCGGTCCTCAATCCTCCGGCTTGTTCCCACTGATCTATAAAGAACACTGGATAGACTATCCCATTGTTGCTGCCCCATCATTCTTTATAGATCAGTGGGAACGTGCAGGGGGATCGAGGACCGAGGAGAGACGTTTAGAAGAGCCTATACTGTTGTACCTGCTGATCTCCTGTTGTACCAGCTGATCTCCTGTTGTACCAGCTGACTCGTGTTCTGGTGATCTGATTTGAACAGGTGGCTGGTGAAGGGGAAACAAGGGAAGCTGTGAGATACCCGTGAAACCTGGAGGAGACGCCTGAGAGTCTCTCTGGGAGCCCTCCATGGGACCTCCGGGAGAGATGAACCCTAACCCTCCCTCTGGGAGTCGCCTGGGAGAGATTATGCCCTGATTCTGATTCAGGGGTGGGGAGCAGAGATTCTAGCTGACACTGAATGACTCCAGGTCTTATGACTCCAACCTCATATCGCCAGACTGAATTATGGATATGTATGGAAGGACTTGCCTCTCTCACAGAGTGACTGCTAGGTAGCATTCATCATTGTTGCTAATCACTACACCTATTTTACTGATTTTTTTTTAATATATCAAATGGAAGTGTCTGGCCAAAGTACTTCAAGTTCAGACTGGACACACATGAACATACATACAACCCTGGGTAGTTCAGGGTAGATCAGCTTAACATTTGTCCCTACAGTACATCAGAATTTTTTTTTTTTTTTTTTTTTAGTGGCCAGCCTCTCGTACCAAATGTACCATAGCCAGAGCCCTTGTCCCTGTACTTGGAGGAAAGGCTCTAATGACCGCTCTGGGTAGAGTCTTCCTGGACCTTAGTGCCCGCTCCTGGTGCAGTCGTCCATGATGCCTTGAAACATGATTGTGAGAAGGGAGCCGTAATAAACTCTTGAGTCCTCCCTGGCGGTGGCCCTGGATGCCTGGACCCAGCGCCGTCTGAGCTGGAAGAGCTCCATAGAGGAGACATTTGCACTGATGTTTTTCGGTTTTTGTCTTTTTACTGTTTTGTTTTTAATAACACTCATCCTATAGTCTGACCCCCCATACACACACACACACACACACACACACACACTCTGTACAGACACACATACACACACACACACACACACACACACACTCACTCACCTACTCTGAGTCTACCCCCAGACACCTACAACCACTTCTTCACTTCATTATTAATTTGTGAATGTCTGCACATCCCAAGTACCCACCCACAAGTTGTTTTACTCATCAATTTTATTATCAAATGATCAGAATGGTCATTATTTCAGTTTGAGTCACAGTTCTCTGGTGCTCATGTCTTTAAAGTTCTGACTGTGAGTGTGTGGTGGGGAATGGGGCAGGGTCATGGACTCCGCATCAGAAGCAGGTGCACAGGTTTTTAGCAACACTCTTGAAAAGGACTAGCCTTCAGCTGTGTGCCATTTTCTTTGTACAGTCTCTGAAGATGGTGGTCAGCGACTAGCCTTGTTGTATAGGTCCTTTGTAAAGGAAATTAAGTTTAAAAAGAGCTGTAAAGATGTTTGATCCGATAATAACAGCTTTATTTAATTTATTCATATTCTTTTTTTATTCTTAACTATGTAAAATAAATGGAGAGTTTGTATGGCGTATGATTGGAGGGGAGGGTTTATATAAGACATTTTTGTCAAAATAATAAAGCTCATATTTGGAAATATACACTGCGAGCTCAATTCTTTGTGTCTGGAAAGATGCTTTTTTGGACTCCAACCATTGACGTCGCCCTCGCAGAGCTTCTTTGGAACGGAACTACGGCGGAACCTGAGTCTGCGCACAGCCAACCTGGACGCAGCCATAGCAGCCAGTCTCCATGGCGTAAACAAATAAGTACAACGTTAGCCAGCTGATCCAAATGGGATTTTTTGTAAACGAACGTTGTTGGCTAACTTCTCAGAAATGACAGCTTTTAATACTTTTGGACAACAGCAGCGTAAGATGATGAATTCTAAGAAAAGTCTTTGTTCGTGTTCAGTGAAGTCTTAGAAAGCATGTTTTAGTGAGCAGGCTAACTTATCTGGTTTTATCCTAGCCAAGAAGATCTAACGTTAAACACTATTAGCTAACAGTTATTTTGGCAAACGTTCCCTGTCGTTATTTGTCGAAATCGGAAACAATTACCGATTCTTCATTATTATTGAAGCCGGTGGGTTTGTTAGGCTGGCTCAGTTAATAGTTGTAGCCGAGCAAACGTTATTCGTGGATGAACTGGTACGTTACCGTTACCTTCGGCTAGCTATGCGATGCAAATTAGCTAACGGTAGCTCAGTGTGTTAGCTACGTGAATGTTAACGCTACAGTTGGTTTTGACAACTCCGTTGAAACGGGGATGGTGTGGAAAGGCAAGGTCCGCACTTACCTAGCTAGAATACTGTATTAACCAACCATAAAATTGTTCATTTTTTACATAGCCCGGCCTTTATTCAAGCCTCCGCTAGAAAGTTACACATATTTCACTAGCTTCTAGTCCCCCTCGCTGAGTTTAGGATGAGGCCGTAATCAGTGGCTAGGGTCTACTCTAACGATACCAGCAAGCAGGTCCAAGACTCCACTGATTGTGCACGGTTGCAATGGCTTTATGCAGCTGAAGGGTGAGCTGAACTGTGGTTGGAAAGTGCGGTGGCGAGAGTGCGTCTCACTGTCGCTGCGTGAGAAGGTCCTTGTTCCACAGGTGGAACTGACATGTTCGCTCTGATGGCGAACTGCTGCAACTGGTTGAAACGTTGGCGCGAGCCTGCCAGGTGAGTGAGTTTGTGTATTTGTGTGTGTGGACTTGATTAATAAAGTATCTATCCATCTATCTATCTACACCATGATGTAGATTTTGCGATAATATCATATCGAAATTTGTGTCGGGCATGCTCACCCTGCCTGGTGAGGTCATCCGCTGGCTCGACGATTAGGGACTCTCCGTTAAGTCAGTGTTATAGGTGTGATGTTACATCATCCCCTGCACTGTTTTATGGCCAGTAGACTAGTTTGACTACAGGCTACAGTCTGATACTTGGATATGTAAGAGATATATATACTAGGTGCACGGGGGTCCCATGTCTGTTATTAGGCAGCCTATCTGTCCGATGCGGTCACATCCTCTGGTACCGACCCTCCACCCTTTGGCCAGGTGGAGGGTTGGTACCAGAGGATGTGAGAGGCTGTCTGTCACATCCTCTCTCTGATACTGACCCGGCCTCCAGTCTTGACCCGGTTCCATCACATCCTCTTGGACCGACCCTCCACCCTAGGCCCGGTGCTGTCACATCTTACCCATAACTAAATGGCAAAAGGCCTGCATACGTTTTTACATACTTTCCTCCAATGTGCCTTACATATTTGGGATAAAACTCTCAGTTTCCCCATTGTGGTGGTGTTTGGCTGCACTCTGGGGTGGTATGTTGTGGTGCGGTTGGTGTTGTTTGGCTGCACTGTGGGGTGGTATGTTGTGTAGCTTGTGTTTGGCTGGGTGGTGTTTCTGATCTTGTGTCAGTTCTGTTAGCTGTGGTTGTTGGTATAATGTGTGTATGACTACATTAGCTGTTTGTTAGTATGTGTGGGTCTCTTGGCTTTGGTGTGTGGTTCTGTTAGCAGTGAGTCGTGTGGTATGTTAGATATAGAGATGGTAGTGTGTGTGTGTGTGTGTGTGTGTGTGTGTGTGTGTGTGTGTGTGTGCGTGTGTGTGTGCGTGTGTGCGTGTGTGTGTGTGTGTGTGTGTGTGTGTGTGTGTGTGTTATATTTCCGGTAGCTGTGTGTTGGGTTGTGTGTTTGGTATTGTGTGGCTCTGCTGTTAGCTGTAGTGTTGGGATTTTGGTATTGTGTGTGTGTGTGTGTGTGTGTGTGTGTGTGTGGTGTTGGTGTTGCATATGCCGTGGCATTGAGCAGATGCGGCAGACATCCCAGAGATCTGAGCATTGTGTGTGTCTCTCTTGAGTGTGTGTGTATGTGTCTGTGTCTGATCGGCTCAGGTGAAAATCCCCAGCTAATCTCAACAGATGGGCATGTCCAGGGCTGTATGTGTGTGTTTATATGTGTGTGTGTGTGTTCAGGGGGGTGAGGGGTGGGCAGAGGGGTAGAGGCGGCAGGGACAGCCAAGGAGTGAGGCAGTGTGTGAGGGTTTGCTGGTTCGGTCCGGTGCCTCGATGAAGGCCTCGTGGCTGCAGAGGACTGTGTCGTGGATTGTGCGATTGATGTCCTTTCGGCGGAAGCGCTGCAGTTAAGTATCTAAGCTTACGCGGAAGGTTATGTGTGTGTGTTATTTTGGAGTTAATGCTCATGGGTGGGCTTGAGTGTGTGTGTGTGTGTGTGTATGTTGACCTCTTGAAAAGCGGATCTGTTTGGTTGTCCTGGTGCGTCGCCAGGGGAGCAGTACTAGCCTAGTTCTTGGACATGTAGACAAGGAGAACTAATCTTAGAGGATCGGAGTGGTGCTCTTGTCAGTGTTGTGTTAGCGACACAACAGAAATCTGTCATGTCATGATACAGTGTTTACGTGGGGTAGGTGTTATAGGTGTGTGTGTGTGTGTGTGTGTGTGTATGTTAGTCTGCTAGCACTCATAGAGTGATTGTTTACTGGTGGACAAACTGTGTGTTGTTCTGTTAACTAAGCTCATTTAGGTTGTGTTTGCGTGTAGATTGTGATGATTGTAGCTTGTGGTGGTGTAGCCTATAGCTTTTATATGTTAGCCTGTTGTTCCGGATGGTCTGTAGCTTGTGATGACAGTAGTTTGACTTTGTAGTGTGTGTGTAGCTTGAGATGGCTGTAACTTGTAGTGTGTGTGTGTATGTTGTGATGACTGTAGCTTGTGGTGGTGTTATATGTTAGTTAGCCTGTTGCTCCTGATGGTCTGTAGCTTGTGATGTGTGATCTTGTGATGAGTAGCTTGTAGTGTGTGTGTTGTGATGACTGTAGTTTGTAGTGTGTGTGTGTGTGTGTGTGTGTGTGTGTGTGTGTGTGTGTGTGTGTGTGTGTGTGGGGATGGGGTGTGAGGGTGATTGCTCATGCTAGGTGGTGGGGACAGACATGGGCAGCTTGGTTATCTCAGGAGTGTTCCTGGGCATCAGCCAAGCCAAGTCCAGCGCGTGCACACACACACACACACACACACACACACACACACACACACACACACACACACACACACACACACACACACACACACACACACACACACACACACACACACACACACACACACACACACACACACACACACACACACACACACACACACACACACACACACACACACACACACACACACACACACACACACACACAGCTGTATAGTGACCAGAGCTGCTGCTCACTCAAATGCTACCAGCCAGACCAGAGAGAGAGAGAGAGAGAAATAAAGAGAGAATAAAGAAATTAAGGTGTGTGTGTGCGTGTTTGTGTCTGCAGAAAAGTGACATTG
>NC_085016.1:16308883-16311383 GCF_963854185.1 Sardina pilchardus
GTGTGAGTGTGTGAGTGAGAGAGAGAACAGCGCTGTCTCACATCATGTTTTATTCTGTATACTGTTTTTCTGCACTGTCTGTGTGTGTGTGCACGTGCATGTGTATGTCTTGTCTATGTTTGTTTAAGTCCAACTGGACTGGACCAAGCTGCTGGTGTTCTGCGGAGTGGAGCTGAGCTGAATGTCAGTATTATTATCCATGGGGGGCCTTAGCTGAAGGGGACTTGAGGGCTTTCAGAGTGAACTTCACCCTCTCACAAAATTTCCCTCTCACTGTCTGTCCTGCTGACATTCTTTTCTCACTCTCACTCTCACTCTCTCACTCTCTCACTCTCTCACACACTCTTCATTTCCCAAACTCCACACATCACCCTATCTCTGCCCCCCCCCCTTCACCCCCCCCCCTTCACTCTTCTCATTCTCTCCCGCTTTCCTTCTCACCCTTTCTCTCTCTCTCACGGTGTCTCACACTCCTCATTTTCCCAATTTCCACACATCACCCTTTCTCTGCTGCCTTCTACCTCACTCTTTTCACTCTCACTCTTTCTTCACCTTCTCACCCCCTCTCTCTCTCTCTCTCTCCTCACCCTCTTACTCTTCTCACCCTTTCACTCTCTCTACTGCCCGGTATCCCCACACAGCTCACCCTGCACAGCTCCACAGTTTGGCTGATGCTTGAAAACTCCACTCACCTTGGAACACATGCCGTCCAGAAAGCATTCAACACTACGTCTGATTTAACTCTCTCACTCTGCACCATGGAACAAATGCTGTCCAGGCTGCATTCACCAAATGCTCTCCAGGCTGCATCAACATCATACATCTGGTTTAACTCTCTCCACATCATGGAACACTTGCTGTCCAGAGTGCATTCAACACCACGCCTGATTTAACTCCCACTTTGCACCATGGAACAAATGCTGTCCAGGCTGCATTCAACACTACATCTGGTTTAACTCTCCCGCTCCTCATCATAGAATGCATGCCGTCCAGACTGCATTCAACGCTACATCCGATTTAACTCTCACTCCGCATCATAGAACACTTGCGGTCCAGAGTGCATTCAACACTACGCCTGATTTAACTCCCACTTTGCACCATGGAACAAATGCTGTCCAGGCTGCATTCAACACTACAACTCTTCGGCTCTGCTTCATGGAAACCATGCCGTCCACACCCCATTCAACACTACATCTGATTGGACTTTATCACTCCTCGCTGGACCGACCTGAACACTGATTACTTCACTACTTTATTTCCCTGAGAATAAGTAAGAACAAAGCACGTGGGTGCAAATCATTCTCCCTCAGTGCAAATGTGCAGAACAATGAAATGATGACCTGGAAACAGGACGCATCCTGTTACTGAAACACTACCAAACAGAGGCTTGTATATTAGTGTACGCTCTATAACTTAACTGTAGCCACAGGCCATAAATGAGCTATATTTATGTATTATGAAACTGTACATAATTATTTCGAAGTCTATTTTTGTCAATGTCTGTTGCTTTCTGGCTCCCTAAAGGGGCCCATGTTACACATAGCCAAGTTATGGTGGGGCCGCAAATGTGGGTGCCATTTAGATAATTGCTTGTTTACGTTTAATTCTGCTTGAACGTGATATTTCAACACAAGGCAAAACATTTTTACAGCTAGATTTTATTATGTTCATATTCTACCCAGTGTATTTTGTATGATCAATATTAAATACAGACCCATTCTTTAAAAACTTGTGTGTGTGTGTGTGTGTGTTTGCTCCCTTGTGAGAAATGAACTCGAAAACCCACAGTGACTTCCCGACGAGTGGTTTAGTAGGCAACATACGATTATAAAGGCGGAACTTTCGTTGGATGGTTTTTGTAGCAGTCCGTCATTTATTGAGGACGGACTCGGTTTAAATGCTTCAAAACGATCAGCTGAAATGACAGTAAACACAACCTAGGCGACTAATTATGTAAACTAGCACATATGCCCTCTTCAAATGCATTGCATACAGAGATTTCTGTTTTCGTTCTCTGTTGTCAAAGTGCGCTTCTGTCGTGCAACTGTACGACTGGAATCAACAAAATGCTTTTCCGATTATGAAGAAGCGCAAGTCGAGCCACAAGGTGAACGAGAGATTTCCACGAGCAAGCTGGTAAGTAATTTTAAAAGTTTATAACAACTTGTCATTAAGTTGCCGTTAATGTTGGCAAGCAGTGACAAGAACGCTGCGCCTCATGTCGATCAAAATGTTAACTTTAATAAGTTACGTTACTGGGGAATCTATGTTGTGCATAAATGTTCACCCTGACTGACACGTTCTATTGCGCCCTGTCTACTTCAAAGGGGCCTAGGCGAAGGGTCTGTCAGCAGGTTCTGCAGCATTTTGACTCGCAGTACACAGAGGAGCTTGGCAGCTTATGGACATCGGCAAGGTAGGCTAAGTTTAGGACTAATCAGCATGATAAGGGAGAGTCTCTGATGAGTGCCCCGACAGTCTCCAGTTCCAGACAGTGATG
>NC_085016.1:16316383-16321383 GCF_963854185.1 Sardina pilchardus
GCGCAACACTAGACCCGTATGGTGTTACATTGTTTCCTAATGAATTCATGGCTGCTGGGTTCTGTATATCAAATCAGCTTTGCTACTCTTATGTGTGTGTGTGTGTGTGTGTGTGTGAGAGAGAGAGAGAGAGACAGTTTGTGTCCAGTAATCATGACTCACAGGTTGAGGGTGAAGAGCTAGCTCAGTGAGTACCAGATGAGTCAAGATAATCTGTGTGTGTTTGTTTGGTTGTGAAAGAGGTGTTGCTGGAACTGACAGGTCATTTGTGTGACCTGTCAGCACAAACACACACACAGGCACGTATGCAGGCATGCACGCAGACACACACACACACACACACCAGCTGTTCCTCTGTTGTTTCATCATTATCCCTATACCTGGGATATGCTTGAATGGCCTGGGATTGCTTATCTGACCTGCGTGCATGTGCGTGTGCGTGTGCGTGTGTGTGTGTGTGTGTGTGTGTGTGTGTGTGTGTGTGTGTGTGTGCGTATTTGCTAAATGTCAAGACATTGGCCTGAAATGGGATTCATTCTGACTGTGCTCTCAGGAAAATTAAGCATCTACCAGTTTGTGTACTCATGTATGTACAGTACATGTGTGTGTGAGTGTGTATCAGTCTGCTTAAGCTAACAATATGGCACATTTTTGCTTTGTGAATAAATGCATACATTTTAGTGTGTGTGTGTGTGTGTGTGTGTGTCTGTGTGTGTGTGTGTGTGTGTGTGTGTGTGTGTGTGTGTGTGTGTGTGTGTGTGTGTGTGTGTGTGTGTGTGTGTGTGTGTGTGTGTGTGTGTCTGTGTCTGTGTCTGTGTTGAAAGTCAGCATGCCCTGTGATGGTGTCGTCTGTGTCGTTTCTGTCAGCTGGCAAGCCTGGCATGGTGACCTCTTTCTACCTGAGTGTTTAATGAAGTGTCGGGATGTTATATACACACACACGCACACACACAAATGCTCTGTGCTGTGTGTGTGTGTGTGTATCTGTGTGTGTGTGTCCTCTCTGTGCCGGGACGCTAATGATGCTGTGGAGCACGCAGGGGTCACCGTGGAAACCCAGTGCCCCGCCTCCACTGTCACAGCGCGTTTAACTAGCGTGAAAAACGAGGCTACTGGGAGAGCAGCGCTCACAAGCCAGCTGAAGTGTGTGTGTGTGTGTGTGTGTGGTTGTTTGTCTGTCTGACTTAATACCTGTCTGTCTGTCTGTCTTTCTGTGTGTGTATGTGTGTGCGTGTGTTTATCCATCTTCAAAATCCAGATGTGTAGTGTCCTCTTGTTTCAAGATGTCACATGAGTTGTGAAAAGTGTGAAAAGTCAGGTGAAGTGTATGTGTGTGTGTGAGTGTGTGTTTGTGTGTGTGTGTGTGTGGGCACAAAAGCATAAAAGCTTGGTTGGATTAGACACATACTCCTCTTAATAAAACAGGAAAGGAAACAACAGGAGAATGAAAAGTTGGTGAAAATAAGATCCAGAAACAAAATGTAACAAATTGTTCAGTGTGTTGGTTAAAATCCGACAATGTGCGGAGTATGGTTAAACTGTGTTTTTTGTATTCAGTCCTCCAAAACCATACATCAGTCTAGATATGAATAAACCGTCCTTTTGTCTGTTGTACTATGTACTACTAGAGAATACAGTGTGTGTGTGTGTGTGTGTGTGTGTGTGTGTGTGTGTGTGTGTGTGTGTGTGTGTGTGTGTGTGTGTGTGTGTGTGTGTGTGTGTGTGTGTGTGTGTGTGTGTGTGTGTGTGTGTGTGTGTGTGTGTGTGTGTGTGTGTGTGTGTGTGTGTGTGTGTGTGTGTGTGTGTGTGTGAGAGAGATAGACAGAGAGAGAGAGTGAGAAAGAGAAAGGTTTTGTGTGTGAGTGTGTGTGAGTGTGAGTGTGAGTGTGTGTGTGTGTGTGCCTGAAAGAGAGTGTGTGAATATGTTTGTGGAGAATGGCTCTGCGAGTGAGCTACTGATTGACACTCAGCATCATTCTAGACTCCTCTCAAGCAATCAAAACAGATAGATTCAAAGGATTCACTGTCTCTCTATTCTTTCTTTATATCATTCCTCAGTCTATCTATTGCTCTCTCTCCACCCTTTCTCTCTATCCCTATCCCTCTTTCTCCCTCTCTCCTTCTCTATCTATATATTCTCTATCCACCTCTTTCTGTCCCCTCTCAAACTGACTCCTCCCTTTCAATCATCCTGTCTTGTGAAATAACTTTCTGTTTCACTTTGTGTGTGTGTGCGTGTGTGTGTGTGTGTGTGTGTGTGTGTGTGTGTGTGTGTGTGTGTGTGTGTGTGTGTGTGTGTGTGTGTGTGTGTGTCTGTGTCTTGTGAAATAACTCCATCTTCCCTTTCCCTCTTGTTCTGTCTGTTCTGAACCCTGGGGGAGATAACTCTGATCAGTGCCACCTCATCACCTTGTGTCTCTATGTGCGTGTGTGTGTAGTGTGTGTGTGTGTGTGTGTGTGTGTGTGTCTGTACTCTGTTCTAGTTTTTGCAGCTTGGTGAAATTCCAGTGTGTTATTTCTGGGCTTGTCCATTCATGATTGCCAGAAACAGTACTGGGAAGAAAGTTAGGAATGGAGCATAGGCTAGGGAGAAAAAATTGGCTGTGTGTGTGCGTGTGTGTGCGTGTGTGTGCGTGTGTGTGTGTGTGTGTGTCTCTGTGTGTGTGTGTGTCTCCGTGTGTGTGCATGTGCATGTGCACACATTTCATCTGTAGAGAGAACACTCTCAAAGGAGCAGATCAGACATGATGGATTCCATTTGTGGATTGTGTGTGTGTGTGTGTGTGTGTGTGTGTGTGTGTGTGTGTGTTGAGCAAGTCCAACAAGTTATACTGTATATCTTACAAGATAATATTATATGTCGATTTCCTTAGCTGTGGGGGACATAGGGATGACAAACAGATTGGACAGTGCTGGACAGTGCTGGACAGTGCTAGTGCCTTTAGGCTTTACCCTGATTACCCCTCTGTGGCTCTTTCACTCACTTTGGGCTTGTAATCGAGGCCGTTTTCTGGCATAATCAGTAGGTGGGTTGCTGTGTTGACGCTTCAGAAATCGGCGTATATCCACTTTAAAAATCCATACATTATCCAAACTTTACATGATATTTACATGATATGCAGTGTGACTGATCTTTACATGATATGCCGTGTGACTGATCTTTACATGATATGCCGTGTGAGTGATGTTTCCTGCTGCAAGACGATTGGTCACGGACACCTTAAAGCAACACCATGTAGTTTTTCAACCTTAATAATACATTTCGAAGACCCTTGTGATGGTACATCGATTTACAATAGGTTGAATGACACGTCTGCCATAGCCTGACGGTGCCTGTATCGCTTTTACTGGCACTACAGAACTTTGGATTTCGGGTGGAAACCCGAGCACCAAAATGACTACAACATTCGACTGCTTCACAGCATACACCCTGCCACTTCCTCAAACTCAGTGAGAGCCCAAACTAGCCTAGTTTTACAAATGTATCACAACTGCTATCGTATTACCTATCGTATTACCACACCTCATTTATCCAATGTTCACTTTCACCTGACATTTTCTTTCAAGAGCAGGATCTCTTGCTAGACATTCTCTGACAGGATGCTTTCATTGAAAAGCACAGGCAAGTGTAACCCGTCACACTCCGCAGGCACGCAGTAATGGCGATATTCAAGATGGCAGTGCCCAGAAAGTTTGCGCTGGATTATTGTATGCGGATAAACTGTGTTGCGCAGGCCTGGTTCAACAATATGAAACGTACAATATGAAACTATAGACAACTGTAAAAAGACATAAGCTCAGTTTAGAATTGTTTAGAAATGCTTTCCTCTTTAAGTAAGAGATAATGTATAGAGTGCTGGTCATTATTGGGAACCACCAACAGGGCGAATCGGACCCCGGTGTGAAGCGGAGGTGTGTGTGCGTTTCTGTTTGTGTTTGTGATTATGATTGTCTTTCTGTGTGTGTGTGTGTGTGTGTGTGTGTGTGTGTGTGTGTGTGTGTGTGTGTGTGTGTGTGTGTGAACAGTGGGGTCAAACTGAGGGTACAGCAGGATCAAAGGCTTCAGATCCAGATTCAGTGCACATCTCTCTTTCTCTCTCTCTGCTTCTCTCTCTATCGCTCTCTCTTTCTCGTTCTCCATCTGCTCGTCTCTCCTTTTCTTTGATCTCACTCTCTCACCCTCTCTTCATCTCTCTCATCCTCTCCTCATCTCTCTCTCCCTCTGTGTCTGTGCAGACTGGAGTGCCCCTGGCCTGTTCCTCTCAGACTGAAAGCTTGCAGCAGAAGGTGTGTGTGTGTGTGTGTGAGAGAGAGAGAGAGATAGAGAGAAAGAGAGAGTTCAGCAGATGTTCTCCCTCCTCCTGTTCCTACTGTAAAGAGCTCCAGCTGTCCAGCCTACAGAGCTCTACTCCACTGTTAACCTTATTACACCGGAGGCATTGGGGATTGTGTGTGTGTGTGTGTGTGTGTGTGTGTGTGTGTGTGTGTGTGTGTGTGTGTGTGTGTGTGTCAGCTTTAACTCTGATTTCATTGATGTATTTTGTTCTAATTAATTCGGATTTCTCTGTATTGTTATTTTTCCAGCCTTGTACAAATGTGTGGTTGTTGTACAGTCTGCATGAATAAGAAGGATTTCCATCCATTACTGATGGGTGACAGTGACAGCTGTGTAATGGAGCCTAATTGTAGTATGCTATGCTTCTGGGTTATGTAGGCTACTGATTCCACCATTCTTAACTGTAGAATGTAGAATCTCTCTCTCTCTCTTTCTCTCTTTCTCTCTTTCTCTTTCTCTCTCTCTCTCTCTCTCTCTCTCTCTCTCTCCAGTCTCACTGATCTCCAGGACCCGATGTTAGCGGCGCTTGACTTAGCCTAGCGTGCTGGGAGTCTCCAGGGTGAGGTGTGACTCAGGGTGACGCCAACTAGGGCTTCCCCAATCGCCGTTGCTCTCTATCAGGCAACACCAACTGCTCTGCCCCTGGGATACACCATCTCTACAT
>NC_085016.1:16326383-16331383 GCF_963854185.1 Sardina pilchardus
AGGGGGAGGTAAGGCCACTGGCGTGACAAGCGTTCCCTCCAGGCCTCCTGCCTGCTGTCTGATGTGTGTGTGTGTGTGTGTGTGTGTGTGTGTGTGTGTGTGTGTGTGTGTGTGTGTGTGTCTGATGTACACCCACCACTTAGAGCAGACAACCGTGAAGAGGAGGAGGAAGAGACGGGAGAGTGAGAAAGAACAGGAGGAGGAAGAGAGAAGAGAGAGGAGGAATAAAGAACATGGAGGGGCAGCCAGAATAGAATGAGAGTGAGAAAGGGAAAGAGAAAGAGAGAGAGAGAGAGAGAGAGGAAGAGGGAGACAGACAAATAAAAAAGGAGAGACAGAGATGGAGGAAAAGAGAGGGAGAGAGACTGACAAACAGACAGAGAGACTAAAAGAAGAAGAAGTCTGAGAGATGAACAGAGACAGACAGACAGGCATATAGACAAAAAGGGCAGAGAGAGAAAGAGACAGAAAGGGAGAGAGCCAGAAAGAAAGATAGAAATAGAAAGCGAGAGAGAGAGAGTGTTGATTTTGCTTCTCATGTCTATTTATTGCTGCTTCTCTCCTGCATCATTCCTCCACTTTTTGTCACTTCTCTCCATCTTTCATTTCTGCTTATCCTCCTCCTCATCATCTTCTCTCTTACCCTCCTCCTTTTCCCTCTGTCCCTCTTCCTCCTCTCTTCCCTAGAGTGTGGTATGGATATGGAGCAGAGCCACTATCCAGGCACATACACACACACATACAGTGAGAGAGAGAGAGAGAGAGAGAGAGAGAGAGAGAGAGAGGAGAGAGAGAGTGAATGAGAGAGTATTCACATTCCCATTTTCATTACCACAGCGATGATATGGCAATATCATGGTGATATTTCCCAAGATTCTTTACCCTAATGATCCATAGTGTGTGTGTGTGTGTGTGTGTGTGTGTGTGTGTGTGTGTGTGTGGGTTGGTGGTTACAGTGTGTGTGTGTGTGTGTGTGTGTGTGTGTGTGTGGTTGCAGTGTGTGTGTGTGTGTGTGTGCGTGTGTGTGCGTGTGTGTGTGTGTGTGTGTGTGTGTGTGTGTGTGTGTGTGTGTGTGTGTGTGTGTGTGTGTGTGTGTGTGTGTGTGTGTGTGAGGTGATGTTAAATGGTAGAGGCATTATTCCCTCTGAGGTTAAACAATCAGAAAACACTCAACACTGAATGAATGGTGTATCTGAAACTTGTCACGGAATGCATAAACAAACTGCACAAGGCTAAAACTCTTTATATAATGCAAAGAGTCCCATCCATGAGAACGTGTGTGTGTGTGTGTGTGTGTGTGTGTGTGTGTGTGTGTGTGTGCGCGTGCGTGCGTGCGTGCGTGCGTGCCTGCGTGCGTGCGTGCGTGCGTGCGTGTGTGTGTGTGTGTGTGCACCCTGCGTCCCATCCATGAGGGCTGATTGAAGGTGCTGAGAAACACAGCAGGGAGAGGGGATGTGACAGGACAAACATGACAGGAAGTAAGCTTGCACCTGCAACATTATTCAGGAAGACCTGCTCACTGCTCAACTGTATGTGTGTGTGTGTGTGTGTGTGTAAGCCTGGTCTGGTTGCGTGACTGGGCTCTTGTGCCTCTACTTGAGCAGTGTTAATTATAAATGAAACGTTTAACTGCGTCTGTTAAACACTAAAACATTACAGTGCTGAGGGCCTCAGGATGCACACACACACACACACACACACACACACACACACACACACACACACACACACACACACACACACACACACACACACCGCTTGAGGTTTCTCTGAATTATTCACCACCACCAGCCATGGATAATAAATGGAAGATAGCACACACACACACACACACACACACACACACACACACACGCACACACAGAGGAAACCTTTGCTTCAAAGTCATATCCACCCAGAGACACTAATATCATATACACATAAATAGAAACACACACACACGCAAACACACACATACACACACACACAGCCTACATTTAGTTTCTCTTTCTTTCTCTAACTCTCTTTTAAGGTCCCCCCTCTCCTGACCGGAGGGCTGAGCTTTCCTCTACAACTGAGAGTTCTTCTTCTCAAACAGTATTTCTGTCCATTTCTGCTGGTCCAGCAAAAGACCAAAGTATTTCTCTCTCTCTCACTCACACACACACACACACACACACACACACACACACACACACACACACACACACCACAGCAGCGGGGAACCATGAAATATAGCACACCATTTGATAGCTCTTTGCAGCATCTGGAGCAGACACATTATTAGAGGTGACAGAGCAGAATTACACACACACACACACACACACACACACACACACACACACACACACACACACACACACACACACACACACACACACACACACACACACACACACACACACACACACATACATACACACACACTCATTAGAAGTGAGAGAGCAGAATTATACACACTTCTTCATGCACACACTCTCTCTTTCTCTCTCTCTCTTAGACACACACACACACACACACACACACGGTATTGAGTACAGTAGAGTGTAACTGATTAAAGGGGCAGTCAGCGATCATACTCGATTTCAAGCCCATATCACATTCAGCAATCATCTCCTAATGATCCGCTAGATGGCCATTCCGTGATTACACTGTCACTTGAGTCACTTGAAAAACAGAGCCCTACTGTAGCACCAGGTCCTGTGAAGCCGTGTGTAAAAGTAGATCAATATAGAAGAAAACAATTATTATGACCGTCGCTATAGCGTATAGTGGTCATATAGGGATTGTCAAACTTTTTTTTTCCCCCCCGTTATCTACTTCCTGAATTTATGGTCAACATTTCCCAGGACACTGTAACACTGGAACACATGAAACTTTCGGAAAAAAATGTTGTTTGGTCCACGGGGGCCACTCCCCCGAAACCCAAATAATGCTGGTTTGCCTAAAATAAACCATCTGAACCGTGGCACAGAGGACAACAACACATTTTTTATGGTATGTTAGTCTCAGGAGCCCGCATCAACTTAGCTTATAAGCAGTAATTTGTGATCTCCATTTTGCAAAATACCCTATGGAGACTCCCCATTGGACTTTTGGTTACCAAAAATGCATACTGACCATAAAAGGCTTACTTATATGAACCCCTTAGAAGCATAACAATGGTCTCAAATGAAAGGTAACACTCTGATGTTTCTTGTTGGTATTTGGGTTATACTGTATGTCAGGGGTTCTGATATAGAATGATACAAAATATGAAATAATTACACAAAAGTCTCTACATGTCTGCACAGCTAATATTGGATAAAGCAACAAGAATATTCCATTTATATGGAGTGGATATTTGTGGATATTTCAAGATCCAAAATGTACCGTGGATAATGGACAAAAGCGTCTGCCAAAAAAACAGCATCAAACACTTGCAATCACATTTTCACAAACAAGCCACATTAGAGGCCACATTATTGGGGGACACAATTCTGCACTCTCTCAAGGTCTAGATCACACCTCTATGGTGTGTCCACTTTTTTCTACAGCCAACCTGTTCATCTGTGGTATGTTGTGATGCATTATCCTACTGATGAACTTCTGATGTGTTAATGTGTTGAAATTGGTTGAGTGTTTGATGCTGTAGCCTGGTTGGTGTGTATGCCATTGGTTGAGTGTTTGATGCTGTAGCGTGGTTGGTGTGTGTGGCATTGGTTGAGTGTCTGATGCTGTAGCCTGGTTGGTGTGTCAGAGAGGTCTCCTGGCTTTCCTGGCAGCAGCTTTGGTGTCTGCAGCCCTCAGTTGATAGAATAACAGTAGTGTGTGTGTGTGTGTGTATGTGTGTGTGTGTGTGTGTGTGTGTGTGTGTGTGTGTGTGTGTGTGTGTGTGTATGAGTTGGGGGGTTGTGGGTCGATGAAGCTGTGGCACAAGCACGATAGAGCTGAAGGTTTAGTGCTGCTCTGGAAGGCAGCAGCGAAACTAAAGAAACCTCCAATTGACCCCACTACACGCACACACACACACACACACACACAACATCACATCACATTCTCTGAATCTACCCCTCCCCACCCCCCTCCACTGCCTTTCTTTTTCACACACACACGCACACACACACACGCACACACACACACACACACACACACACACACACACACACACACACACACACACATCCCTACTGCGATCCATGCCGCTGTGATCAATATGTATCTGGTGCAAATCTGGGGTTTTATCTTGTTATTGACTAGGCTGCAAAATTACTGACATGCCCTGAGCTACCAAACCAAAGCTTCTCTTTGATTTTTCCTCTGAGCCAAACTGGAAGATAACCCCACTCATAGCCTACACACACACAAAGTGGAGAAAGAAGAGGTGAGGTGAGACTGAGAAGGGCAGAAGGCTCAATGCCCTTTATTTGGGTATATCTCACTCGATCCCTGTGTGTGTGTGTGTGTGTGTGTGTGTGAAAAAGAAAGGCAGTGGAGGGCTGTGTGTGTGTGTGTGTGTGTGTGTGTGTGTGTGTGTGCGAGTGAATGCTGTCTTCCCATCTTCAGACATTATATTTTCCTCTGTGCGATACTCTGAGCGCACACTCTTGAGTTGCAGGTGTATATATCTGTGTGTGTGTGTGTGTGTGTGTGCGAGTGAATGCTGTCTTCCCATCTTCAGACATTATATTTTCCTCTGTGCGATACTCTGAGCGCACACTCTTGAGTTGCAGGTGTATATATCTGTGTGTGTGTGTGTGTGTGTGGGGGGGGGTTGTGTGTGTGTGTGTGTGTGTGTGTGTGTGTGTGTGCGAGTGAATGCTGGCTTCCCATCTTCAGACATTATATTTTCCTCTGTGTGATACTCTGAGCACACACTCTTGAGTTTTGTGCAGGTGTGTATATCTGTGTGTGTGTGTGTGTGTGTGTGTGTGTGTGTGTGTTGGTGTGTGTGTTGGTGTGTGTGCTGTATCTGTTCATATGTGAACAGTGAGAAGCCGTTTGCGTGCGTTTGTGTGTGCGTGCATGTGTGTGTGAGGACT
>NC_085016.1:16351383-16356383 GCF_963854185.1 Sardina pilchardus
AAAGGCCATGCTCATTATTTTTTATGTAAATTAAAGGTGTAAACTGTCATAGCATCATGTGTCACAAAACTGTTGGCTTGTTGAAGTCTGTCAGGACTATTAAACAGACCAATCAAATAAGAATCCAACTGGACTTTCATTTGAGTTGGTTCAATATTGCAGCAAATGTGACAGCTTGTGAGCAGCTTTGGGTAGCACATTGGCAGTTTAAGAAACACTGATACTGTATAGAACATGCCACCCCCACATCTGCTCGCGAACCACTAGGGATACTTTGTGTTTTGAGAAACATGTTTTGAGAGAAAATAGGGGGAATGAAGGGGAAAAATATGAAGGAGGAAAAAAATTAAAGTCTGTCTGTGTTTTGAGAAACATATTTTAAGAGAAAATAGGGGGAATGAAGGGGAAAAATATGAAGGAACATTAAAGTCTGTCTGTCTGTCCCCCCCTCCCTCTCTAGAGCTGTCTCTCCCTCATGCCTTATCACGTTAAAAAAAGTTGTAAAAATCCTCTCATATGATCTTATTTAAATCTCATGTAAGAAGCAGTAAACCTGAATCCTTTACTTTTGTCAGACACACATATACATACACACACACACACACACACACACACACACACACACACACACACACACACACACACACACACACACACACACACACACACATTCACACATGCACATACTCACACTCATATACACATACATACATACAAAACCAATATTGATTTCGATTTATTGAAGTTACACTGCTCTGCCTTGTCACTTCAGGGTGTTTTATGATATTAGAAAGACAAAATTGAATTGATTCAAGCTCGGATGTGTGCCAATGTCTCTCTCTGTGTGTGTGTGTGTGTGTGTGTGTGTGTGTGTGTGTGTGTGTGTGTGTGTGTGTGTGTGTGTGTGTGTGTGTGTGGCAGCATACTGTATGTGCATAGTCGCCTTGGATAAAAGCGTCTGCCAAATGAATAAATGTAATATAAATGTATATATAAATGCAATGTCTCTGTGTTTGTGTGTGTGTGTGTGTGCGTGTGTGTGTGTGTGTGTGTGTCTGAGAGAGAGAGAGAGAGAGAGAGAGAGATTGTTAATGTGTATGTTGGATAGATGTTCCTGTAGCCTCTGATCTGGTTATTTTTTACTACCTCATTACGCTTGCTATTTTTTATGCTCGTTGTCTGACAATTATGTAGTGGTTTCCAGGAAAGTGATGACAAAGACACACATACACACACACACACACACACACACACACACACACACACACACACACACACACACACACACACACACACACACTACTGTATCCTCCATCTCCATCTAAATCAGCCTCCACCTCCATCTAGTGCAGCCTCCACCTCCATCTAGTGCAGCCTCCATCTCATTTAGTGAATCTCCATCAAGTGCAGCCTCCATCTCATCTAGTGAATCTCCATCTAGTGCAGCCTCCATCTCGATCTAGTGAATCTCCATCTAGTGCAGCCTCCATCTCCTGTCTAGGGCAGCCTCCATCTAGTAAAGGCTCCGTCTCCATCTAAATTAGTCTCCATCTGTTTTTGGGAGCAGCTCAGGCAGGCTGTTGTGTAACACCCTTAGCTGGCACAGACACGTGTCTCCCAGACACCATTATGCAAAAATATTCCGTCTCTGCAGATATTTCTGGGTTTTTTGCGCACAGTTGTGTCGTCGCACCAAGTTGAGGCGTGAACTTGCAGTGACTTCTGCATGCTTCTCATTTTTTTTTTGAGAGCAGCTTCAAAGGCGAGCTGATCAAAGTCGTCTGAGGGAGGGGGGGAGAGCGCGAGTGCGGGAGGAGGGGGTGAAACTCCCCAACGTACGGCAGGCTGGCAAACACTCGGCGCTGGCTCTGCCGACGCGCTTTTATTCCGCTACAGAAACCCTGACAGGCGGCCGTGACATCTCTATCGAGCTTCTCATTTCCCCCCTCTCTCCCCTCCAGCTGGAGATTGGCGCTGAGTGGATTTATCATGACCCAGTTAAGACGGTGCTTTAATAACACACGCACACACACACATATATACACACACATACTGAACATCGCTCTTAAGGATGAACACTGCACACACATACACGCTCCTTTCTGCACAGACATAAACATTTCTGCACACACAGGCACACACACACGTTCTCACACACAGACACACAGACACACACACACACACACACACACACACACACACACACACACACACACACACACACACACACACACACACACACACACACACACACAAACACACTCACAAGCTCACTCACCCACACACAACCATATTTTTAGCATGTCGTGTCTAAGCAAACAAACACAAACTCTCACACACACTTATTTACACCTGCCCACAATTTAACACGCAATTTCCTTCCATATGCACCCACAGACAGGCCTTCATCCATAACGCAAATACCCAGGTGCAGCAGACACACACACACACACACACACACACACACACACACACACAGATCTGCTTTCAGCTCAAACACCAGAACTTAAACACCCAAATATAGACTATTTCAAGAGAGTTGAATTATCAGTATCATAGTTGTTCCCACAAGGTTTCTGTTTTAACATACCATATGTTAGCTTATGCAAGTAATTTGGGAGCAAAATAGAATGTTTAAGCATTGTTTTTCTTTTTCTTGTTGAAAAGGTCTGTAGCTGCAACAATTACAGATCTGCTGAAACTCTGAAATACAGTACTAACATGCAATGGACATTCAGGTTAAAATCACACGTGAGGTTGGTTTGGGCAGGTGAGGTTGCTGTTATTGTAAAGGTGAGATCAGAAGGGTGAGGTTGTAAAGGTACTGTAGGGTTGTTGTGAGAGAGTAAAGTCAAGGTTCTGAAGGTGGGATTGTAAAGTTGAGGTTCTAAAGGTCAGGTTGTAGAGGTGAGGTTCTAAAGGTGGGATTGTAGAGGTGAGGTTCTAAAGGTGAGGTTCTAAAGGTGAGGTTGTAGAGGTGAGGTTCTTAAGGTGGGATTGTAGAGGTGAGGTTCTAAAGGTGAGGTTTTAGATGTGAGGTTCTTAAGGTGGGATTGTAGAGGTGAGGTTCTAAAGGTGGGATTGTAGAGGTGAGGTTCTAAATGTGAGGTTCTAAAGGTGAGGTTTTAGATGTGAGGTTCTTAAGGTGGGATTGTAGAGGTGAGGTTCTAAAGGTGAGGTTGTAGAGGTGAGGTTCTAAATGTGAGGTTCTAAAGGTGAGGTTTTAGATGTGAGGTTCTTAAGGTGGGATTGTAGAGGTGAGGTTCTAAAGGTGAGGTTGTAGAGGTGAGATTATTAACGCAAACTAAATCAATTGAGGTCCAATCACTGGCATCATGGTGCAGCACAAACAACTCAATCCTCAGCACAAAGAAAGCGAAAGAAATCATAATTGACTAGGAAATGCAAAAACAAAAACCGCTTGTGATACACGGAGAGGAGGTGGAACAGGTCCCAAGCCTCAGATACTTAGCTGTGCAAAAAAAATGCAGCGGGTAATTAGTCAAGTCAAGTCAAGTTTATTTATATAGCGCTTTTCATACACAGAGTTCATTCAATGTGCTTGAGATAAACAAAAGCAAACATTATTAACAAATAAAAGCATAGAGGGGCAATAGTCAAAGAATAGTTTAAAAGGTAAAGATAATAATTATAATAATAATAATAATTATGGTAATTAAAACAGCCCAGAGAATCATTGGTGCCCTCTCCCAAACCTTGAGGACATTTACTCCAGCAGGCTGCAGAGAAGAGCAGCAAGTATCAGAGCAGACCCTACACACTCTGGCCTTATCCTTTTAGACACCCCATCCTCAGGCAGGCTTAGGGTAGGGTCATGAGGGTGCGGCCGGGCAAACTGCAGCTCTTTCCACAGGGCCATAAATGAGCTGCTGAGAGGGTAAGCTTAGCTGGACTTGAACTATACTGTGTTGATTTATTTGAGTTATATTAGTTATGTTTATTTTAGTTATATGTATTTATTTATTGTTGCTGACACTGTCACTTTCTAGATCTGTCTTTGTATCTTTATGTTGCTTCGTGAGTGATTGATGTAATCATAATGAGTAGTGATATGCAATGACAAACAATGTATCTATCTATCTATCTATCTATGAGGGTATTACTTAGTTATTGAGGTGAGGTTCTAAAGGTGAGGTGAGAGAAGTGAGATTGCTGTTCGAGTGTAATGGTGAGGTTGTCTGGACTCAAGCTATTATGAGACACCATGCACAGAGTGATGCACACACACACACACACACACACACACACACACACACACACACACACACACACACACACACACACACACACACTAATGTATTCAGGTTTACATACCCACACATATGAGCACACCGACTCAAGGTAGTGTTGATTATTAATGAGAGTCATTGAATCACACACAAACCAGCACAGACGCACACATGCAAGCGCGCGCGCACACACACACACACACACACACACACACACACACACACCGAGTGGTGTTGGTTATTAATTACAGTCATGGATTCACCCACACCTAATAGCTTGCAAATGAAACTCTATTCCTTTTTTTTCAAACAGGCATTTCATCATTTTATACTGTTACACCCACAGACACCCCCCTCTCTGTTTCACCTCCCCTCTCTGTCTCTGTTTCTCTCTCTCTCTCTTTCTCCCACCTCTCTCTGTTTCACTCCCTCCTCCCCCTCTCTCTCCATCTCTCTCCATCTCTCTCCATCTTTCTCTCTCTCTTCCCTCTCTACCTCCTGTTCTGCTGGCTGTAGAGGTGTTTGCCAGACATTCTATACGTCAGTGGATGCTGTTGTTTATTTTAAACCCTAAACCCTTTCTTCCCCATTCCCCATGTATCTAACTGTCTGTGTGTGTGTGTGTGTGTGTGTGTGTCTGTCTGTCTGTCTGTCTGTCTGTCTGTCTGTCTGTCTGTCTGTCTGTCTGTCTGTGTGTGTGTGTGTGTGTGTGTGTGTGTGTGTGTGTGTCTGTCTGTCTGTCTGTCTGTC
>NC_085016.1:16376383-16388883 GCF_963854185.1 Sardina pilchardus
CTACCAACTAGATATGGGTATATGCAGTCTTGTCATAAATTACTTTTCTAATACCCATCAGATAGTGGTATGCTCTGCTCTCTCTCTCTCTCTCTCTCTCTCTCTCTCTCTCTCTCTCTCTCTCTCTCTCTCTCTGTTGAGATGTCTTTAAGCTTATCCATACCTCTTAGCTGCATCAGTGCAGCCTTTTTGGACAGTGAGAGCACTCAGTGTATTCCACAGTGTGTTGTGATTACCAGGACAAAGCCTTCACAACCGGTGCAGTGTTCAGCAGGAAAATCAGGTCGGCACTCATGTACAGTGGTATCTTGTTTTTCTATGATTTTAATGGGAGTCTGTAACGGTTGATTACTAAATAAAAGCCCGTGGTTGTGGAGTACATATCGGGGTTTTGTGATCTTTGTGCCATTATGAGGTTGTCCTCGTGAAACTAGTGTGGTCCATTGACTTTAGAACTGTGTAGGCTTTTTATGGTCCTTAATTTGTCCACGAGGTGGCAGTAGTGGTGTCTCTGCGTTGATGCTCACGCGTCGTCTCCAAGCAACGCGGTGTAAATGTTTTCGTGTTGTGGACGGGATCAAACAAACCTGACGAGCCGTAATATAATATAGAATGAATGTGTTGCACGCTCTGCTATTGAAAGAAATGTGTGTGTTTGCTTTTTGAAGCGTGTTTGTAACTAACATTGACGAACAGAACCAAAAGGAGGACCAGTCGTCAGGTAGCGTTGCAGGTAAGAGATGTTAGACGCAACTGCTAAAGTTAGCGCGAGCTAAATTAGCTTGTGTGTGCAAATTCTGATCGTCGGTGGTGGAGCCCATCGTGTAATTCGGAGCCTGTTGTCAGTTCATGGTTGAAACTGGTATTTGTATAGTGATAGCCTCCTACTTTGCCCAAGCTAACCAATTTGCTAATTCAGATAACGTTTGCTTGATATTGATAACCAGTACATGCTAGCTACCTGTTGGCTCGGAGGATTAGCTAGTTAACGTTAGCAAATAGCTAAACGTGAGTGGTTTGCACTTTGATTAGGCAAACGTTAGCTAACTTCACGCTACCAGGAGCAACCACAGTCAATCACGACGCCAGCTTTGTATCATGGCTAGTTAGTCATACCTGTGGTTATCTTACTTGCTAACGCTATCCCAAGGTAGACTTGGGTTGAAATCGGCTAGCTTTATCGCCTTAAACTTTCACAAGTTACAACGTGAACGTAAGCCTACAGTTTTAGCATTAAACTCCGTTACTTTGCTAGGATAGTTAATGTATAAAGTGTGTTTCTGTTATCTTAGCATAATTAAGTTGTAGAAGTAAAGCACTATAGCTAACGTGAACGTATTCCCCATTTACATGGACGAGTAGTGCATGTTGGTGGTAGCATATCTGGCTGAAGTTTGAGAGGTGGTCAGCCTTTTTTAATGCACCGATACCATGCCACTACCTGCATTCACTGTTGCAAGTAATTGGACGAACAATAGTTTAGCGATTGCACAAACCCCAACATAAAATAGTCTGTTTGCCAATTAACTTAGCTCCGTCGATAGCGTTTGATACATTGCACCAGGACCTTTTAATGCACTTTAATCGGATTATTAAGGAAAGCGTTGGGTGTAACGTTATCCTCCCTCGCTCGCGTGTTGACAGTGAACCCGTCCGGTGATTTATGCTGTGTACACAGTGCCGACCTTTCATGCTACCAGGAGCAACCACAGTCAATCGTGACGCCAGCTTTGTATCATAGCTGATGATAGCTTACGCCTCTAATCAACACACCACCTATGGTCATCTTACATGAAGCCCTAAGCAGAATTTGATTTGGGTCCCCTCCGACCACCGAGTCACCTGTGCTTGACTCTTATTGATACTAATGTTACACTAAAATGTAACAGTAAATGGTATTAATATAGTTGATATTTACACGAAGCAAGTGTCACTTAACCCTTAGAGGGTACTAAAATCACAAAAGTTTAGTATTATCTTACCAAAACAATAGGCTAAACTGAAATTTTAGACCTATTTATTGTTGTATAAATGTATCAGTGTCTGATCTAACATTGGCAAGGACAGCAATTGTAGAAAGGTATATTGATCATGAAATCAGAATTATATTATCTTTTGTGTACATAGCAGACATAGCTTACTATGACTTTGTCACCTGTTTCATTTCTGTAATATGTTCAAATGTTTTGGGGTTTTTTTGTACTCAAACGATTGGGTGCCCCAAGCAGCCGCTTAGTTTGCCTATGCCATGGGCCGGCTCTCTGCCACCAGCGGCCCTGCACGAGGACAAGCCTCGGTAACGTAATGTTATGTTTCTGGACAGGGACGCGGCGAGCTCCGGGATAAATGGGGCTGTTCGACAAGCTCGCGGGATGGCTGGGGCTGAAGAAGAAGGAGGTGAACGTGCTGTGCCTGGGGCTCGACAACAGCGGGAAGACCACCATCATCAACCAGCTCAAGCCGTCTAACGTGAGAACCTTTGAGTACAGTTACTATCTGTCCGCCACAGCGGACTATCCCTCTGGGTTACTGTCAAGCGTCTACAACCAACCAGCAGACCCCAATCAATACACTGATTCATCTGCGCTGCCGGTAGAAAAGTTTAACGAGTTGTGCTCTTTGTTTCTGTGCAGGCTCAAGCGCAAGACATAGTCCCCACCATTGGCTTCAGCATAGAGAAGTTTAAAACCTCCAGGTTGGTATTGACGCTATGTGCTACAATAATGCATTCTTGAATGCATTACTTGAATACAGTCTTGAATTTCCCCTTGGGGATCAATATCTCTATCTATCTATCTATCTATCTATCTAATGCAGTGTTTAGAACGCAAGATTACACAATGATTTTGTGGTTGGACTGTGTGGGTTTTAACCATGGTGTGTGTGTGTGTGTGTGGTGCTTAGTGTTTAACTTAATGATACTGTGATCTTTACGGTGCGTATGTGTGCCACTGATGTGTGAAATGTGTCTGCCAGCCTGTCCTTCACAGTGTTCGACATGTCAGGACAAGGCAGATACCGGAACCTCTGGGAGCATTATTACAAGTAAGATGTTTGTTTACACCTGGGAGCACTAGCTGTTTACATAGAGTACTATTTGTTTACATCTTGGAATACTATTGTAAGGAAAATGTTTGTTTACACCTGGGAGCATGACTACAAGTAAGATGTTGTTTGCTTGTGACATAACTTAACATAACACAACTTTGTGTTTATAGCTGTGAGCATGTTTGTACTAATGCCTACTACAAGTAAGACAGGCCTTTGTGATTTGAGGGCTGCTGTTCTATGGTCCGTCTCTGACTGTGTTCATGTGTGTTTACCCTGCGTGTGTGTCTGTGTGTCTGTGTGTCTGTGTGTGTGTGTGTGTGTGTGTGTGTGTGTGTGTGTGTGTGTGTGTGTGTGTGTGTGTGTGTAGGGAGGGCCAAGCCATTATATTTGTCATAGACAGTTCAGATAAGTTGAGGATGGTGGTTGCCAAGGAGGAGCTGGACACTCTACTCAGTCACCCAGGTAATGGACGAATCAAAATTTCCTTCTGGGATCTGGGACAATAGTGATTTAGTTTTTTTTTGCACTGACACTGCCCTCAACCTCATTTTCAGAGTCCTTCAGTGAAGTGTTTATTGTTGCTAGGTTACAAAGTTTTGATTAGTCTTTGAGAGAGAAGTGACATCGACGAGCCCAGCACTGTTCTAGAAGTTGAACAGATTCAGTGTTCTGAGCGCTGCGGAAAGAAACGGTCAGCACTGAGGGCTTTTCTCCTCCAAGTGTGCTTAGCGCTGCTAATGCTTAACTTCATAGGATTTGTATAGAAAATAGTCGCCGTCGGCGCAAAAAACTAGATTGATAGACACAGGCCCTGAACTAGGAAATTATATTGCAGTGTGTGCAAGTTACGGGACTGACGTCCTAATTTCTGCTCCCATTCCCACATTCTCTCTCTCTCTCTCTCTCTCTCTCTCTCTCTCTCTCTCTCTCTCTCTCTCTCTCTCTCTCTCTCTCTCTCTCTCTCTCTCTCTCTCTCTCTCTCTCTCTCTCTCTCTCTCTCTCTCTCTCTCTCTCTCTCATACACACACACACACACACACACACACACACACACACAGATATCAAGCACCGGCGCATCCCCATCCTGTTCTTTGCCAATAAGATGGACCTGAAGGAGGCGCTCTCCTCAGTGAAGGTGTCGCAGCTGCTCTGCCTGGAGAACATCAAGGACAAGCCCTGGCACATCTGGTAGGCACACACACACACTACACTACACTGCACTACAAGCCCTGGCACATCTGGTAGGCACACACACACACTACACTACACTGCAATACAAGCCCTGGCACATCTGGTAGGCACACACACACACTACACTACACTGCACTACAAGCCCTGGCACATCCGGTAGGCACACACACACGCACACACACACACACACACACACACACACACACACACACACACACACACACACACACACACACACACACACACACACACACACACACACACACACACACACTTCGCCACTACACATGCTTGCACATCTACTATGCACACACACACTACACTACACTGCACTACATGCCCTGGTGCATCTAGTGGAGACACACACACTGCACTGCACTGCACTACACACCCTGGCACATTTAGTAGACACACACACACATACACAAAGTGTGTTTCTCTTGGACCTGTAGGACTGGCTTTGTCCGATTGTGTGTGTGTGTGTGTGTGTGTGTGTGTGTGTGTGTGTGTGTGTGTGTGTGTGTGTGTGTGTGTGTGTGTGTGTGTGTGTGTGTGTGTGTGTGTGTGTGTGTGTGTGTGTGTGTGTGTGTGTGTGTGTGTGTGTGTGTGTGTGTGTGTGTGTGTGTGTGTGTGTGTGTGTGTGTGTGTGTGTGTGTGTGTTGAGCCTGTAGGACTGGCTGTTTCCGATATGAGAAATGTAGTGTGTGTCCTGCCCTGTCAATTGGCCAGTCAGTCATCGGGCAGCCAGTCAGTGTGTGGTATCTGGCAGCCAATCAATGTGTGGTGTGTCTGTTTGTGTTTCAGTGCCAGCAATGCCATCAAGGGGGAAGGCCTTCAGGAGGGCGTCGACTGGCTGCAAGGTAGGAAGAGGAGAAGCCTCTTACGATACACACACACACATATACGCACATCTTTTACAATACACACACACACTCCTTACGATGCACACACATACACAGTCCTTACGATACACACAGCCCTCACAAAATACACTCTTCTTATGGTACACACACGCTCCATTTACCATATACATACACACACACACACACACTTCTTATGATAAACACATACACTCTTCTTACTATACGCACAGTCCTGTTACACACTCCCCTCTCTACCGTGATGCTGCTGTTCCACTCATAAACCCTTCTGCTCTCTCCTGCATGGCACCATGTAGAGCAAATCGCTCTGTAAGTACCTGAGAACTGTAGAGTAGGACTCCCCTGTACCACACACACACACACACACACACACACACACACACACTCCCTCAGCTCCGGTGTCACCTGAGGCTAATGCTAGTTTACTATACCCACGTGTAGACTGTCCCTACTTGTACGTGTCTGTGTTTGTTAGTCTATGTGCTACACTCTCTCCTGTGATTGTTAGTCGATTGTTGTAGATTGTTGTGACTCTGTACGCTTGGATAGTCCTTCAACCAGTCAGACCAACGATCCAGTCTTTTGAATAAGCTAGTTTGTGATTGGACCCAAAGGTTGTGGACAGGAAGCAGGGGAGATAGATGAGCTGCCGGGCGAAATCCAAATTCGCCAGCTGGTCAGGCAGGGTTAATTTTTTTTATATGGATGATAGTTCCACTGAGTAATCACGTTTAAGAATGGTGATCTCAATATTGAACAAAGTAATTGTGATAATGGTTTTTACCATAATCGAGCAGCCCTGCTGCTGGTAGAGTGGCTATTTGTTTCAACACAAGGGCCAGTGTTACACACGCTCCACAGCAATAACACTGGGCTGCACGCTGATGTGTCTGCCTGTTAATCAGATTAATAGCAAAATAGCAAAAATCAGCCCGATCAGAATGTGAGAGAGTTGTGTGTGTGTGTGTGATTGGATCTGATGAATCTGATGAGTGAGATTGGGCCTGAATCTTTTTTTTCTCTCCAGCTCAGAAAAGTGAGAATGTGAAACAGAAGTGTGTCTGTGTCTGTGTGTCTTTGTGGCTCTGATAATTCTTCTCTCCTCTCCAGATCAGATCAGAACGATGAGAACGTGAGACAGTAGAGGCGAGGGAAACTCCACATCACTACGGCAACCCCAGCTCCATTCCCACATCGCTAGGCAACCTCCTGCTCCAGATGTCTGTGATCATGTGACCTCTGACCTCTGGCCCTGGGGGTTGGGAAACGGGAGCTGCATCAGCTAACCCCCCTAACCACACACACACACACACACACACACACACACACACACACACACACACACACACACACACACTCTCTCATCCCACAGCGTAGTCTAGTTTAGTCTCGTCTAATCTAGCCCAAAGGCCTGAGCAGTTGATTCACTTCCAGTGGGCTGATACTCCACTCGCAGTGCATCACCCGGCAACCATCACACTGTGTGTGTGCTTTTTAGTGGTAGAGCTGCAGAGCTGCTAGTGGCCTGCAGTACCAGCAACGTGCTCCAGGGGGTGCTCCTGTCTCTCACACGAGCTCTGTCCCCAGTTTAACTAAAGTCATTCTGATATCCATATGGAGATAGACTCATAGCTTCTATTACGTTTTTGTATTTATTTTTTAAAGTCGATGTTATTTATTGCAACTGGTCTTCATGTCCTGTGAGTAGGTTTGCTGTCATTCGGCTGGCCTCACTCCACAGACACACACACACACACACACACACACACGCAGACAACACACAGACAACACACACGCACTCAGACATACACAGACACACAAACACAAATGTACACATTCACTCACACACACACACACACACACACACACACACTCACATTTGCACAGCTGCACACTAACACTCATCTGTATCTGAAATGCATTTCTGTCTTTTTCATACATTCCTTCAGACCAGAGATTTGTCCACACTAACAGGAAATAAATAATGGTTGATTCACTTTTTGGTCTGCCAGCTGACTTATTTCTCTCTCTGGTGGGTTGTGGCCCGAGAAGGGGCCCAAATGTTTGATTTCAACTTGGTGTGTGTGTGTGTGTGTGTGTGTGTGTGTGTGTGTGTGTGTGTGTGTGTGTGTGTGTGTGTGTGTGTGTGTGTGTGTGTGTGTGTGTGTGTGTGTGTGTGTGTGTGTGTGTGTGTGTGTGTGTGTGTGTGTGTGTGTGTGTGTGAGCATAGGTGTGTGCAGTTAACGGAACAAACTGGTTGATTTTAGATTGTACAAGTCCATGATGTTGGGAGTCACAGATGTATGTGTGTGAGTGTACCTATGTGTGTATGAGCATTCTGTCTCTAAACTCAACCCAGGAAAACCAGTATGCCTTGGAGCCTGCTTCACCTTGCCTACCTGTTCACCTGCCTGACTAGACTCTTGGAGCCGCTTTATCTGCTTGACTAGACTGCTGCTGAGCTCCATGTCATTCATGAATTCACTAGAATCAACCAGACAGAATCCTTACATTTGGCAGTATCATTTTTATTGATCGGACATAATTCTACATTACAATACATTTAGCCGAGGTTTCTTGTTGACTAAAAGTTGTCTTGCGCTCTTGTTGGGACATTTTTAACCCTTATTTAAGAACGTTGCTCTATGCCCAGCATTTGAATTAGATGGAAAGCAAGACATGGCGTGTACACACGTGTGGGACAGAGACAGGCATGGCCACTGATCTATAAATAATGGTGGGTATGGCGTGTTGGTGTGTCCATGGTTACGGGTTGTAGTATGAGGCGCAGCGGGCTCCTGAAAGTCCTCTCTGGATCCAGTCCCGCCGTGCCGACTGCGGCGATGTTAAACGGCTGTAATGGAGTGAAACGCACACTGGCGCTCTGTCAAGGCAGTGTGTGTGTTTCATAAAGACCATGGCCTCAGCAGGAGAGTCGGGTGAGTACATCAGCGCGCGCACAGGTCCTGCTAATCATGCAGCCATCTGCCGCTGATGGAGTTACGGCAGCAAGCGGCCTGATCGGGGTCCGTGATTAAGGAATACAATTCTAATCAGAGAGACTTGAAACGGGAAGGGGGGAGGGGAGGAGGGGTTGTCTCCTCCGACCAGCAGACCTCTTCATATTCACCATACACAAGAGACATGTTGGGTTTGAAATGTTTTTGTTTGTTCTGAAGAGTAGCGCTGTTTGCGTGTGTGTGTGTGTGTGTGTGTGTGAGAGAGAGAGAGAGAGAGAGAAAGAGAGAGGGCGCACGTCTCTGGCTCCGAAGGAATCCTCTCCACTCGGCCCAGCGTGTCTGTCAGGAGAACGCCAGTCGGATCCTCCGAGCGCGCGGGTGTCACCCATGGGAGCGTGCCGAGTCCCTGCACGAGTCTCGTGATCTGGCCCCGAGGCTGCGGGCTGACACGGGGCACTGGCGCGTGGCGGAGAGAAGTGACATGCCAACCGAACCGCTCCGCTTCCTCCAGCTCGCGCTGAAGTGGGCCTGTCAGAGCCACGTGTCTCCCTCAGCAAGCTCAGCACAGCTCTATTCAGCGCAATATTTAACGTACTACCAATGTATTTAAATAGTGAAACAACAAATATGGAATAACTTAACATAGGCTACTAAACAAATAATTGAATATAACTAAAGACTCAGCTCCGCTGACTCGGCTTCGGGGGAGTCCGGTGTAGTGACTCCCAATGGTCAGTCAGGGGGCTCTGAGGTTGGGGAGAGGGCAGAAGGGGTGGGGGTGTAGCGCAGGACTCTGGTGTTACTGACTGGTCACGGTGCAGCTGCTGTCTAGCAGGCTCTTCTGGTCATCCAGAGGCTCACTGAGGACCACAAAGTGGCACCTTAGGGTCTGAAATAGAGAGACAACACAGCCTGACTTATCCTGATACACAGAGCATACATTTGAAATTGCATTGATTTGAGACTTTGAACCTTTTAATAGCCTGGCGTTTTTCTTATAATGCATATTAATATATTGCATGCTTCATATATGGCACCCTAGTTCTTTAAACCATTTTGAAAGGTCCATCAAAAAGGAACCCAAACCCAAAGGGTTCTTTAAAGCCTAAATGGTTCTATATGGCCCCATAAGAACACTTTTTTAAGCGTGTACCTGAGCTTCAGGAGGCGAACTAAAGAGCGCACAGGATTCCAGGTTGGGTGTTCTCCCGTTCGGACAGTGTGTCCGGCTCAGCAGGACGTCCATCGAGTATACTACGCCTCCATTGATCTGTCAGTATACGAGCACAAAAGTTGCGTTTAATCCCCAATGACCACACACAACAATGTCACAGTGAGTCGTTTATCCTAATGCAAGCAATGCAAAGCTGACATTAAGGATTTGTGCTCATCTCAGTGGGATCAATCGTCATCCTGAAACTTACCGTGGTCTGCACGTCCAGAACCTTGGTCACTTTGAAGGCGAACTGATCGGTTGAGCGCAGGTTGTAGTAGACTGCTGCGTACACGGCCATCTCTTGCACGCGCTCTGCGTTGGGCCTCGGGAGCGAAACGACCTCGGAGGGTGCCGCGAAGACGCTCACGGCGCAGGTACAGACGCACAGCAGGATGGAGAAGAGGATCGCAGGGCTAGTCATCGTCAGTACCGGTTCAGGAGGCTGGATGACTGAGCTGAAGGCACGGCGGATTTTATATACCACCCAAATCTGCGGACTCAGGACCACAGACCGGCTCCTTCGTTTGCTTTAGTCTGATAACCTAGCTACTTTTGAGTTTGATAAAATGATTGGCAATGGTTACTAACTTCTTATCTGACAATAGTGTTAGAGAGAGACTGATAAGTCACATCAGGCCAGAAGTTATGTCATCGGTCAGTGCTTTAGAAGCTGTTGCAAAGCGCGCAGTCATTCATTCTTTTCCCTTATGAATGCGGTCACCCAGTTGGACCAGTCAGTGGGTACGTTCAGGTTGACCTACTCCGCTGTTTCTGTGTTTAACAAAGATATCGGACTGCTGACCTAAGCGTCCTCTCGGCACAGTTAGACCGGACGCACACGCTCCTCACGCACAGGTGAACAGGTGTAGGTTAGCTGGAGACCCACTTACCCATGGGCTACCCCCCTACACACACACACACACACACACACACACACACACACACACACACACTGTGCATGTTCTCTGCGCATAGCAAGCTTTGCTCAATGTGATATCGCCTAAATGTTTTTTTTTCTCTCATAAATATGGGTGCAGCACCTATGACTGACGCATCTCTGTTTTTGCACAATCCGGTGTTCCCTCAACCTTCCATGAAGAACTATGGAGGCTATACTGTGCTTCTGGGACCTTCACTGCAGCAGATGTTGCAGTCTTCCCCAGATTCGTGCCCGACCCCGTCCTGACTCTGAGCTCTGCGGGCAGCAGCTTCCACCCACTGGCGCTTGGCACTGTCAGCCGAGAGACCTAACATGGGCAGGCGTGAGACTGTGTTGGCCTCTCCAAATCATTACAAATGGATTTACCGCAAATGGACTCCGATCAAAGGTGCAACACCTTAAAGATGAGCAAGAGAAATAGCTGACATCTGAGCTGTGTCATAGCAGAGAGTCTGAAGACTTGTCACTGTGATACTGTATGCCGGTGTCCTTTTAAAAATCCAAAAACAGTTTTTGCGCTTTTGAGTAATATGGTGTCATGTGTAGTTAGCTGAAGGAGAACTTAATTGATGAACACAACATTTGATCAAAGAAGGGTCTGAATGAATTCTGAATGTTCTGTGTGTGTGTGTGTGTGTGTGTGTGTATGGGAGAGAGAGAGAGAGAGAGAGAGAGAGAGAGGAATCCGTGTGTAAACAGACGAGTACTCATTAATCGAGCGATTAATTAACAGCGCCCGTTTTAAGATTGTATTACTCATTCATAATTTATTTACCTCAGAAATGTATTAGGCGATAAAGCTTTACTATTGACCAATATAGTTCCAAACGATTTTAGGAGACAAGCCTTGCTGTCTGTCTACCTAATGAGAATGCAAACGCAGAACAAACCCAAATCACCCGAAAGCCTTAACGAACACCTCAAGCACAGCATGCATTGTTTTCTCTGTCTTCCGATGGCATGTCCTAATCGGGCATGGTGAGCAGAGCTTTCTTGGGAAACTTTACAAACATCTGTGTGGGCCGAGGAAGCCTCCTCTGCGGGCGTCGTAATTGGGTGCTTTTGGCCGCCTGTCAACATCCGTCAAAGCCAAATTGGTCCGAGCGGTGCAGCACTAGTGCCAGGACTAGCGCCGTTAAATCTGTTTATTTGAGAAGCAACAATTACGTTTCAAGGTTTTTCAAGTGGTAAGAAAATGGTTTTGTAAGGGTCGTCCAGGCGCATTTGACAGGAATTTTATTTTTGGTTTTAATGAACCGGGCTCTTGTTTCCTTCCAGGGGCTTGAGAGCACAGCGACAGGGACAGGTCATAACTTCAGCACCGCGGACAGCAGCCGCACCGCCGCGCGACGCGCCGCGTTCGGCCAAAGCAGATGGGGGGGGGCGTCGGATGATGATTTATCCTTCCACTGACCGAGACATACGCCGTCGAGTCTCTCTTCTCAAGCCCAAGCTGAACATGAATGAGAAGCATTCTATAAATGACTGGCCAGGTTGATTTACGAGCGCACAGTGGGTTTTATGCGCAAGGCTATTTTCAGCGGGCCACTCTCCACGTTGGCCATCGTCCAGTGACGCGCGCCCGTTTAAATAGCGTGACATCTTTATTCATAAACCTGCGCCCCATTCAGCGGGCTCTGACGTTCGCCCTCTCGGATGCGCAGACGAACCCTTCCTGCTTATAAGCTACCTGGACACGTTTCCTCTAAGGAACACGTCCATCTCCAAATCCAGACTGTTGCGCCCAGATGTCATTTCGCGGTGTCTCTCTTCACTCCAGCAAAGCTCGCGCTGTCTACGCCAGTGTGAGTTAAGATTTAACTCTCCAAGGTAAGAAACCTTTATACACTCTATATTTTCAATAATCCATAAACTTTGATTTTAACGATAATATTTTGTCACGGATACGGGCGCAAATAGCTTTACGCACAGCCTGTGTTGACTTGGTGGAGGAACAGCTGGAAGTTTGTCTATCATCGAAGGTCCCTCTGCAAGTAGAAAATGAAGAAAAACAGGCAGTGACTAATTTACCGTGTAACAGAACTTTTCTACTCAAGAAGATCAAACAGGACCACCCTCCTCTCTTTTCAGACCAGCACATCCTCCCTGTCTCGCGCTCAGGACACTCCGCGCCGATTTCTCAGAGCCCCGGTGCGTCTCGATGCCATTCGCTTCCCCGAGGACCCCGGGATTCCAGCGGTGAGTGGACCGAAGGATGGCCATCCATGTGGAGGGGCTGGTGGCGATCATCATCTTCTACC
>NC_085016.1:16393883-16398883 GCF_963854185.1 Sardina pilchardus
ACCCCGGGTCCTACGTGAGCGAGGGCGTCGTGGTCCAGAAGTTCCCCTTCAAGACCGTCTCCATGCTGGCCTCGCTGCTGGGGAACGTGGCCTTCTCCCACCTGGCCAAGTACCTGTTCGAGAGCGGCAAGCTGTCCGCCAAGTACGACGTGCTGGACGCCGTCATGTCCAAGCACAGCGAGGAGATCATGGACAAGACCACGCTGGTCAACCGCAACGTCATCGGCCTGTCCGAGATGGCGCCGGTCAAGCCTCGTCTGAGCGTGACGCTGGCCGCCACCTTCACCCGCAAGGACACGCTGAACGAGGAGGACGACGAGTCCAGCCCCGACTCGCCCCACAGCCTCAAGGACGAGTGACCACACACACACACGCACACACACACACACCTAACACACACCTAACACACACCTTACACATACATATGAAGATACACTTAGGTGGATGAGTCCAGCTCCAACTCTCCCCTCCCCTCCACACACACACAGATGCACACACACACACACACACACACACACACACACACACACACACAGACACACACACATGCATACACACAACCTTCTCACTCTGGACTCAGAGAAGGAAGTGCGATACGGGGCTGTGAAGAGGACTGCGGTGTGACATCATCACGTTTGGATCCTCAGCTGTGTGTTGGGAGTGTGTTCTCCAACTTTACTGTGGCAGGGTCATGTGTCTGTGTATTTGTGTGAATTGGATTCTCTATCGGTACTACTGCAGCTGGTGTGTGTGTGTGTGTGTGTGTGTGTGTGTGTGTGTGTGGGTGGATTATGTTCTCCTTCGGTGCTGCTGCAGCTTGAAGGTGGTGTGTATAAGTGTACACGATATATATGTGTGTGTGTGTGTGTGTGTGTGTGTGTGTGTGAGAGAGAGAGAGAGAGATCTTCTGGAGATGGATTGGTTTGGAGTGGACATCCGGCTTGGATTTGCCTGTCAATCATCTTCACTGTGGGTGGTGAGTACAACCTCTGAATGACCTTTTGCTCAGGAAGTAGAGGTCAGCACTGATAGCTGCTGGGAAGTGTAGTTCAGTTGGTAGCCGAGAAGATAGTGCAATAATGATATGGATGCGTGCCTGACCTTGTGTGTGTGTGTGTGTGTGTGTGTGTGTGTGTGTGCCGCACTGAGGCAGGAAGTGAGGTCACTGAGTCATTAAATGTTTCTGAAGGCTGACCCGAGATCAGCCAGCTGCTCAGACCTGCAGTCACGTTATTGAAGTTGCGACTCGAGTCTATAGAGTTACTACTGCACTCTATACAGTTACTGTTGGAGTCTATAGAGTTACTACTGAGCCAAAACTCTTGTTGCTCAATCCCTCATCAGCCAGTGTGTGTGTGTGTGTGTGTGTGTGTGTGTGTGTGTGTGTGTTTGTGTGTGCGTGCGTGTGTGTGTGTTAAAAGGTCTCGCTATACTACTCCTCTGTTTCCACAATCACTCTGGAACCCAACAGTGAGCTTCTGTAGTCTGTCCTCCTCTTGTGTGCGTGTGTGTGTGTGTGTGTGTGTGTGTGTGTGTGTGTGTAAGGAGCTGTCCTCTGCTTTAGCACTAGTGCTTGTGTAAAAGCCTTAACTCTGCTCATCTCCAGGACGGGCTACGCAGAGAGCCCCAGGGTATCAAGCGACCAGTCTCCCCACGGCATTGTGGGATAGGTCTCCCCACGGCATTGTGGGATAGGTCTCCCCATGGCATTGTGGGATTGGTCTACCCATAGCATTATGGAGTAGCTCTACCCATGGCATTATGGAATAGCTCTACCCATGGCATTGTGGGATTGGTCTACCCACGACATTATGGGATTGGTTTACCCATAGCATTATGGGATAGGTCTACCCATAGCATTGTGGGATAGGTCCAGTGTGGATTATTAAGATTGGCCCCTGCAAATTCATCTCCTGTATCAGATGTAGTTCCTGGGGGACTGAGTTCAGTTCCTGTAGTTCTAGTCGTAGTTGTAGTTCTGGTTTCCGTACCTGGCTCCCAACAGGAGCAGGGCTTGTACCGGTTCAGTGTCTGTGGCTCTCTCTTAGTGTTGCTGTGATGTGTATATTTATGTACATGTATATTTATATTTGTATAAATATAGAAAATGCAAACCACATTTACATGTGCAGGTAGAAAACAAATCTCTTTCATGTTAATAAGCAACAGCTGCTAACATCTATTTATTTATAAATGATGTTGTAAAGATATAAAAATGTAACGTAATTGCAGTAAATAAATAGTCTTATTTAACATATTCAGTGCTGTGTTGGGACATGTTTGCTGTTTGCATGGTTTGTATGGTGGAGTGTGTTCTGTGTGTGTAACAGTGTGTTTGGGATATGTGTTGGAGTATATGTGTGTGTTGAAGTATGTGTGTGTGTGTAACAGTGTGTTTGGGATATGTGTTGGAGTATATGTGTGTGTTGAAGTATGTGTGTGTGTGTGTGAGTGTATAGTAGTGTGTTTGGTGTGTGTGTTGGAGTATGTGTGATCAGTCTGTGTGTTGAAGTATGTGTGTGTGTGTATGTATAGGAGTGTGTTTGTTGCATGTGTGTAGGAGCCCATGTGTGTTGTGTGCTGCTGGACGAGTGTTCTGAAGCGTGAGTTGGGCTGCTGTGCGATGGCTGGGCTTTTAAGACTCATCATGGCCACACACACACACACACACACACACACACACACACTTCCCAGTGCACGGCCCTTTGAGATCATCATGGCCGCTCTGGGCTCTTAAGAGCGAAGCCATTGTCGTCATCATGGCGTCTTTGTTGCAGCTCTTTGTTGCGGCGGTGTGTGTGCGCACGCGTGTGTGTGTGTATGGCGGCCACGGGACGGACTGCGGCGCTTTCGGAGTCAGCGGCGCGCGTGTCCAAAAACGTGACGGCCCTCCTGACGTCAGCTGGCGCCCGACCATCCGCCCAATGTCACGACGAAGAGTCGTCCGCTATAAATAGCTTGCCGGTATTTACATTACGCTAAGTGCTCCGCCTCGGCAGGACTGGGTGGATGTTGGGCGGGGGGGGGGGCACGGTTGGGGGGTTTGTGTTGGTCTTGGGTGCGTTACCACTGGTCTTCAGCGAGGCCACACCTTAAGGGTGTGTGTGTGTGTGTGTGTGTGTGACGCTTGTCCTGGCGTGTCCTCCGCTGCGCCCTTGTTCTCCCAAACTCAATCCCATTAGCGGCCGCCCCGCCCTCCCCTCCCCGCCCCTCCTCCTACCCCCCCCCCCCCCCCCCCCCCAGCTGCAGAGTGCTCTCGTCATAATGAAGAATCATGGCGAAACCTGACAGTCAGCCAAAATTACGCTTTCGCAAAGCCCAACCTATCAGAGCGCAGCGCACTCCAAACCCAGCCAATCACAGCCCAGCGAACCCCAAACCCAGCCCATTCCGCCCTCGGACACCCAATGCCCAGCCAAGCCTGGCTCTGCGGATCTTAAGCGCAGCCAATCAAAACCCTACATATTCAGATCCAGCCAATCCCAGTCCTGCGCAATGAGACGTGCTTTTCAGTCCCTCGGAAGTTGGGGGAACAAAGCAGGCCTAGATCCATTCCAGCTAAAGATACACGTGTGCGCGCACACACACACACACACACACACACACACACACACACACACACACACACACACACACACACACACACACACACATACGTGTATGTGTCAGGGCTGAGCACAGGAATCTTTATGGAAGCAGACAGGTGTAATCAGATTGCCCCCCCCCTTCCATCCTGGGAGTCTAATGGCGCTTCTGGGAAGTAAAGTGAGTTTCCTAGGTGTGTGTGTGTGTGTGTGTGTGTGTGTGTGTGTGTGTGTGTGTGTGTGTGTGTGTGTGACCTGAGGAGCAGAGTGCTGTGATCAGATCATCGGGCTGGTCATCAGCCCATCAGAATGTGGCGCAAGACAGCAGGCTGTATCAGCACATCAGACCAGATCCTGATGGCACCGGACACACACACACACACACACACACACACACACACACACACACACACACACACACACACAGATGTATGCGCAAAGATTGACAAACACACACACAGATGTAAGCACACAGATACACTGACACAAACAGACACACACACACACACCCTCACTCACAAAGACACACACACTCTCACAAACACTTACATTTACGTACATACCAGCATTCTAACATTTCCCCTCATTTTCCTTACAGAGACACTAACCATGAAATACATATGGGTGCATATGATATGTGGTGTGTGTGAGTGAGTGTGAGTGTGTGTGTAGTTATGGTTATAGCTGGATCAATGGAAGTGTGTGTGTGTGTGTGTGTGTGTGTGTGTGTGTGTCGGTGTCGGTGTGTGTGTGTGTGTGTCGGTGTGTGTGTGTCGGTGTGTGTTGGTGTCGGTGTCTGTGTGGGTAGGTGGGTGTGGTTATGGCTGGATCAATGTGAAGTGGGTGTGTGGGTGTGAGTGTGGTAGAGAGAGCTTCTCTCCCCAGGGACCAATAAAGGCATTAGAGCAACAACCCCTCAGGGAGCCATACAGCCCTACTGCCTCTCTTTTATTCTCTTTCTCTCTTTCTCATCGCTCTTATTCTCTCTCTCTCTCCCTCTCTCTCTCTCTCTTTCTCTCTCTCATCTCTTTTAGTCTTCCTCATCACTCGTATTCTCTCTCTCTTTCTCTCCTCACTCTTACTCTCTCTCTCTAAAACGAGGTAGTTGGAAGGCAGACAGGAAAAGAGAGTTGGTTGCCTTGTTGCCTCGCGTCCCTGTTAGGTATCTTACAAGACGGGCGATTTTTCTGTTTTGGAACAGAGCCCATATCTCCATCTCCATTCTCTTTCTCTTTCTCTTCCTTTCTGTCACTCTCTCTCTTCATCTCTTCTTCTCTCCTCCAAAGCAGCTCTCTTTTTTTCAACCTACAGCTCTCTGCTTCAGGTGTCTCTTCTGGAGCAAACAGCTGCATTCTACTGTAGATCCATATACAATCACATAGTGTATACAGCTGTGTTCTAGATCCATATGCGTAT
>NC_085016.1:16408883-16411383 GCF_963854185.1 Sardina pilchardus
CACTAACTAACAGATGTAAGGATAGAGCAGAACTCACACTACCTACAGGACATGATGTGGGCAAAAGAAACAAGGAAGTAAAGTTTATATAGCTGATCTACACAATGATGGAACTCTCAGCGAGTCACCACTCTAACACTCTGAGACCCGTATCTCACCTGAGGCACCTCTAACACTCTGAGTCCTCTTTAGGACCTAATGTAAGACCCCTCTCAGTCCACAATTTAGCTAAATGAGTGCATGATTTAATAGACCAACACACAATCTAGTTAAATGAGCAAAACTGCTCTCTCTCTCTACACATACACACACAGACACACACACACACACACACACACACACACACACACACACACACACACACACACACACACACACACACACACACACACACACACACACACACACACACACAATGAGTATCTAGTTAGTACATTGAATATTGCTGAAAAGGAAAATACTGTAATGTGCACTGTGGCAATCAGGGAACAGTTACAAGGATCTACCAGGAGATGTCGCTGTCAGCCAACGAGTCTATCGCCTCTCCTGACTCGTGCAGCTCTCAGTGGTATGGGGAGTAAACGCACTTTGTGCTTCAGTGGTTGATGAGTATGAGATAAATAAGTTCATTATCGTTGACGCTGTCAGAGGTAGAGTCCTATAATCGGGTGATTTGGCGCTGAGATACGTTGACTGTTGATGTTTCAAACTTTGTTATAACTTGTTCCTGGTTGTTCTTCGTCTCTTTTCAATATCCAGAGGGTACATTGCAGACATGCGCTTTTTGTTCACTCCTAAAACGACAAAGAACTATAGTAATCGTATAGTATTTGGGGCAATATACCACAGTAACTTTACAGTAACACCATACCATAGATAATGTAATAGGAATCGTGTATTATTTGGGGAAATGCTATATATGTTCTATAATATTGTAATAGGAACAATACGAAGGGCATATAGAGAGGTATTGCAGAATATCATGCGAAGTATTATGCACTGCTGTACAAATCTAACAGTAGGCCTATTACTAATTCATAGTTCAAGGGCTGCTTTACCACAATAGTCCACAATAACCTGCGCTTTTGCTCCTGACAGATCTTCTGGTCATGTCTCATTCTTTGGGTTGAGCGGGTGTTTTTCTTGAGGCTGCATCAGCCTAGGCCCGTTTTGGTATTTCTTCAATTCGTGTTTTTTTTTCCTGTGGCGATGGAAAGAACAGACATGCCAGAGCGCGCAGCGCAGAGCGCATGGAGGCCTGGAGAAGGAAGTGAAAGAGAAGCTGGGCGGGGAGATGACTTGGTGCCGTTTGCAGACTAAAATGGATTCTTTGGGTAAATAACGGCCAGCAGAGGCGATTTGAGCTCTCAGCTGAAAGGTCACCTGCGTTTGCACATTATTTAAAACTCCCCGTTTCCCATGACACCTTCTTCTTCGAGACTCTAAATATCAAGACGGAGGTGCATGGAATGGTGACATTTATTAGCATACATCATTTGCATTCATTTATGCATATTACACATTAAAAGTGTAGATAGTCAAATCAGCACACCCTGGTTCAGGTAGGCATAGGCTAATTACAGAAAAGAGACAATAACGTTTCTTAACACAAAGATGTATGTTGGCTTAGTTTGTTTCCTGAAAACTCATGCACGCTTATTGTTCCGGGTTCCCACTAAATTATACGTAAAACTTAAGTTTTAAATACTTGACGTGATCCGGGTGTTATCAAGGTAAACAAATAACAGAAAAAGTAAATCGTTGGTAGTTTTAACAGACGCCGTTATTGGAGGTAAAGAGTTAACGGTACGTCCATCTTGGCAGTGAGCCTCCGCCCACGCGAGCGCGCTCAGCCCCCTCACACCAACCTTTAAAAACGTCTCGCGCTCAGAAGCCGCGACTCCCGGAGGAGACTTTTCGCCGAACTCGCAGTCATGGCACAGGCGGACAAGATGAGCGGAGATAACGGCGGATCCGTTTTTCCAGACATCGTCGAGCTTAACGTTGGCGGCCAGGTGTATGTGACGCGGCACGCGACTCTGCTGGCTGTGCCGAGCTCACGCCTCTGGACCATGTTCAGCCAACGGAGCCCCGCGGAGCTCAGCAGAGACAGCAAGGGCCGCTTCTTCATTGACCGCGACGGGGCTCTGTTCAGATATATTCTGGATTACCTGCGGAACTTGACGCTCGTGTTGCCAGATTATTTCAGGGAGAGGGCGAGTCTCCAAAAAGAGGCAGACTTTTTCCAGCTACACGATCTGTCTAAACGTCTCCTATCCTTGACGAGCAAAGAAAACTCCCCGAGCGAGGAGGTGTGTCGTGGCGATCCTGAGGAAGCTATGCTCGGGGCTCTTGCGAGCACGAGCCTGGCTGCGTCTCCCGGCAGCACAACAAACCCCTGCTCGCCCTCTCTTGACCCACGGAAGGCGGGCTACATCACCATCGGGTACCGCGGTTCCTACACCATCGGGAGGGACATTCAAACAGATCACAAGTTCCG
>NC_085016.1:16416383-16418883 GCF_963854185.1 Sardina pilchardus
GTATCTGTTCCATTTCTTTCTCACTGTTCTGGTATCAGAAAAATGTACTGAATAAGAAATACTTTTATCAATTCATCCCATGTAATTCTCATTGACATCTAAGACCTACAGTACGCACCTAGAAAAGAACTTCAACTTCATTTTAGAAATTGAAATAGACCTAGTATACTACTATAAAGTACTTTCTCTGAGTATGCCTTGGATCCAAAATAGCAACACAGAACAGAAATGGCATCTCTTCAGGATAATGAATGATTGCTGATTGAAGAATTGTGCAAAGGAGTTTTACATTATTCAGACTTATGCAAGAAATCTCTACCACCTGTGAAAATATGTTTTCCTTTTGTTTAGCACAGGGAAACCAACAGAGTATGAGGTCTTTGAAAGACATCTGTGTTAACTGTTTTGCAAAAGGGTGTGAGAGTTGTGTGAACCCAATGAAAGCATATTCACAAGAGACGACGTCTGCTGTGTAAAAAGAGGGCGTTCATGAAGACCAAGTGGATCCTTCTCTTTAAGCAGGTCAAAGCAATCGAGAAAAACTGTAACAAGAGATTCAACCTGCGCATTGTTTTCTAGTCATTTGTGCACAGAACAAAAGCAATTTTTCATCACATCATACAGTAAATGCTTTGTTCACATCCATGCAAATGATTGTGTATCGTCATCTACATTATGCACAGTCACTTTCATAAGGAAATGCTTAATGACATTGCAGTTATACTGACAACATGACTAAGCATTTTGACTATCTATTTTGACTACTATGTTCACAGCAGGGACACAGGAACCTTTAATTCTGATGGTATGTACATGTTGATTAATATAAAATTCCTTTGAGACAGAAGCAAGTTAAGCTATTTTGCAGGTAATCCACAGTGTCGTGCAGTTTGCATAATTTTCTTTAACCCTTCTATTGTGTTAGGGTCAAAATTGACCCGTTTTCAAGTTTGACTGTGTAAAAAGTACACTTTTCTTTTTTGTCCTGGAATGAGGCTTCATCTAATCCTCAGACACACCTATTTAAATGCAGCAAAATTAATTTTCACAATTTTAGTAAATTCTAAAGGTCTCAAAAAAAAAAAGTTACTTCTGTGATGTTACGGGTCCAAAATGACCCGGCAGAGAATACTGGCTGTTGTATGCATCACTTCAAAGCTATGGGTTGCTCTGAGGATCAATTATGGCTCACATCACCAACACACACACACACACACACACACACACACACACACACACACACACACGCACACGCACACACGCACGCACACACACGCGCACACACACACACACACGCACACGCACGCACTCACACGCATGCACAGACACACACACGCGTACACGCACGCACACACACACACACGCACACACACACACGCACGCACACACACACGCACACATGCACACGCACACACACACACACACATACACACACACACGCGCGCGCACACAGGTGCACGCACACACATGTACACACACATACGCACACCCACACACACACACGCATGCACACACACACACGCGCGCACACGCATGCACAGACACACACATGCGCACACGCACACACACACGCACATGCACGCACACACACACACACGCGCGCACACACACACACACGCACACACATGCGCGCGCACACACATACACACACGCGCGCGCACACACGTGCACGCACACACACACCTACACACACACACACACACCTTCACACACACACACACACACACACACACACACACACACACACACACACACACACACACACACACACACACATAGGCCTCTTTCACATGCACAGACAGAGACCCACAGAAACACACGCATACAGGTGCACACACACACCACCCCCCACGTGAACTCAAACTTTTTTGCAGCATACATTGTTTATCAACATTCGCTCATATAAAGAGGGTTTGGGTGGGATATTATCAGTTGAATTCTGTAGGAGTATCAGTCAACATGAGCAAAAGGTATACTGTTTATGAGGCGCTGGATCATATATTTGGTAATGATGGTGATCCTGAGGATAGAGGGCAAAGTGAAGCTGAGGAGGATGTGTCTGAGGATGAGGATGACGTTCAGTATGACCCTGAACAAGACCAAACATCTGATGAGGAGGACCCAGATGTCACAGATGATCAAAGAGAGGTTTTCAAGTCAAGAAAAGGTGACATTTCATGGTTATCAAGCCCTCTTCAAACCCAATCCAGGGCATCGACAGAGAAAATCCTCAGAATGACTCCAGGGCCTACTAGATACGCTGTGTCACACGCCCAAGACATCAAGTCAGCGTTTGAACTGTTCTTTACACGACCTATTCAGAATATCCTACTTGAGATGACCAACATGGAAGAGAGAAGAGTGTTTGGTGATAGCTGGACAGAGAAACACAGCTCGATGCCTACATGGGACTGTTGCTTCTTGCGGGGGTATACAGATCCTGTAATGAAGCTACGGCCAGCTTATGGGATAGAGGTATGGTTAAATAAAAGTTGGTTTT
>NC_085016.1:16433883-16436284 GCF_963854185.1 Sardina pilchardus
TCTTTGGTCTTCAATGGTTTCATCTCACCTTTCCAAATAAAGTTAGTTTCTTTCTGTCTGTCACTGATTTTTCACTGTGTAAATAAAGATAGCCTACATCGGAGAGAAGGCAACGTCAATGCTGCTGCATTCATTAATTAGTTTAGTTGTTAAGTTATTGATCAATAAATAATACACTGTTGCACTTTCAGTCAGATGTGCTCATGAACAGTAGCCTGTGTGCCTTAATACACAGATCTTGTTTACTGTAATTCAAAAGTCACATTAGATGAAAAGTTAGTGAGAGAAAAGCATTAGGGTGGCGGTGCGATGTGTCAATCGTGTCACAAGAGAGTCCATCCCTGTTTTTGGCAGGCAGCTGCTCTCACTTTACAGTAGCTGCTGTGTACCATCAAATCTTATAGCAATACCAGACTATACCGGCGTACTTTCATGCCTGGTTGTTCCTCTCTGCATTGCGGACATAACAGATTTCCATTTTACAGCGGAAATGTGCCTGTGATTCAGTTCATTCCAACATCTTGACCAGAATGAACACACCCCTGTAACTGTGACAACGGTAGGCTGCAACTTCTCTGTCTCTCCCCTTCTCCAAAGACACAGCTCAGCGGTGGTCCCTTCTCAGCCGTGGGCCCTTCTCCAATGACACAACTCAGCGGTGGACCCTCATCCAATAACAGAGCACTGTGATGGACCCTCCTCCAATCACAGAGCTCAGCGGTGGACCCTATAACAGCCTGACGGACACAGAGCTTCTGCACACACAATCAGACTGACCAGACTGCCCTTGCCTCGGGGAGAGGAGGACAGCTATCAGTCAGCTGTGTCTGTGTGTGAGGGGGACAGCTATCGGTCAGCTGTGTGTTTGTGTGTGTTTGTGTGTGTGTGTGTGTGTGTGTGTGTGTGTGTGTGTGTGTGTGTGTGTGTGTGTGTGTGTGTGTTTGAGGAGGACACCCATCAGCAGAGACATTTCTCTGACATTGCGCACGTCACACAAACAGGTCCCTTCTGACAGACCCAGTACACATACCATCCTCAGAACTGCTACAAAACCAATACATATACCAGCCACAGACAAACAGAACTACTACTTACATGTACACCAGCCACAGACAAACAAAACCTCTACACAAACAGAACCACTATATATACCACCCTCAGACAAACAGAACCATTTCACATACAAGCCTCAGGCAAACAGAACCTCTACATACAGTATACCAGCCTCAGAACTGCTACAGAACCTCTACATATACCAGCCACAGACAAACAGAACCTCTAAATATACCAGCCTCAGACAAACAGAACCTCTACACAAACAGAACCTCTACATATACCAGCCTCAGACAAACAGAACCACTATCTCTACCAGCCTCAGACAAACAGAACCTCTACATAGACCATAAAAGCCTCAGACAGACAAAAGCACAAAGGAACAGCTGCACACTAACCTCAGACGGAAACTGCCTCAGACAGAGGGAACCGCTGCAGAACTGTTCTATGTACCAGCCTCAGGCATTTAAACAGCTTTCATTGAAGGATCTGCTGCAGTGGATGGCCATGTGGCCGAATAGCATCACCCACACTGTACATACACACGCACGCACGCACGCACGCACGCACGCACGCATGCACACACGCACAGCACGCACACACACATACACACACACACACACACACACACACACACATACACACACACATGCATGCACATAGTATGCACACTCAAACGCAGATACACACTCTGAAAGGAGATCAGATGTGCAGATACACTCTCTGCAAAGGAGACCATAGTGCATGTACACTGTGTGCTTACTGATGGAGTGCACACATTTTAACAGAATAGTGTCTTCTCACATCAAACACTAACTCCGTGCACTTCACGGAGCTGACGATTGCAACATTTGAATGTAACTTTATTGGTGTCCTCTATTCGACAGTGACATGGTCATACTGTGTGCAGAAGTATGCGATTTGAGACACAGTGAGTGTGTGTGTGTGTGTGTGCGTGTGTGAGAGAGAGACTGTGTGTGTGTGTATGTGTGTGTGTGAGACTGTGTATGTGTGTGACTGTGTATGTGCGCGTGTGTGTGTGTGTATGTGCGTGTGTGTGTGTGTGTGTGTGTGTGTGTCCAGGCCCTGAGAGTGTGAGACCCTCAGAAGAGTCCTCTTCCGCTGAGGGAGTGGAGGGGTCGAGGCTCTGATGAGCTCACATTCCTGACAGAGAGAATGAGGGAGCTGGAGGACATTTTGTGTTATTATGAATGAGATGGTGCTGCAGAACAGAGAACGTTGCAGATGAGGCATAATAATGCACTACGGAACAGAGAGAACGCATATGACAGGGACGTTCTGCGAACAAGGAACAGTGCTGATGAAAAAGAGGAATGTGCTGTGGAAC
>NC_085016.1:16436484-16438984 GCF_963854185.1 Sardina pilchardus
TCTACAATCTCCAGCCTCAGACGTGACTGTGGCTCCCCACCACTAATGTGACCTTTTACAGGTTTACGTAACAGCAGCAGATGTAGTAAAAATAGAGTTGATCTTAACAGCAGCAGGAGATGGCCGCACTCACACCGGATGTGGGCCGCGCCTGGCCCAGCGCCTGCAGCAGAGTGTGGAGTGACCGGCGGCTACCACAGGGTCACATGCTTCTGGTCAGATGACCTGAGCGTTTGGTAACAGTTCACAGTACCAGATTCAATCTGTGTGAAGAAAAAAGGCCCTGTTTGTCTGTGAGGTGCTGAGAGCCACACACACACACACACACACACGTACGCAAACACATTCACATATGTGTGTATGCACACACACTCACTTACTCACTCACTCAGATAGATGCAAAAAAAACATACCCACAAATGCACATATTCACACACATATACACACACACACACACACACACACACACACACACACACACTCACTCACAAATACATACATTCATATATGTGCGTATGCACACACACTCACTCACATGCAAAAAACACATACCCCCCCCCCCCCCCACACACACACACACACACACACACACACAAACACACACCATTGAGAAGAGATGTCATACGGCACCATCTAGTCACATGACCAGCCCAGTCAGGAAATAGCATCATTGCTGTCTATTCCTCTATCCCTCCCCCTTTCTAGCGCTCCCTCTCTCTATGTCTTTATCCCTCTCTCTTTTCTTCTATCTCTCCCTTTCGCTTCCCTTTCTCTATCCTTCTGTGTGACTTCATCTCTTTATACTCTTTTAAATGTCTCTAGTCTTGTATGAGTTCTGAATTCTAGGCTACAATAACATAGCATAGTTAACTTGAATGCATCAATTTTGAACAAAGTTGTGTTAGCTACACCGCACCAGTTTTAGACTAATGTCCATGAACAGTCCTTGCACAAGCCACTATTTTGATTTACGTAGTGCTGAAGCCAACCTGTTTGAGGGAGAGCGGTGCAGGGAGAAAATTTGTGCTACCCTTCGCTCATGTCTACGGTTATAATGTATCTAGGCTAATCTATATTTCAAATAAGCAATCACGGCGTGCTGCTATGGAAACAATAAGTCCACATAAGAGAGATATTGTGAGTAAGGCAGGGATGGATGTTAAGAGTTACTCAGTAACTGTAAAAGGAAGTGTCTAATTACGGGGATTTGAATTGGTAGGAGGGGCATCAAAGATTGTGTGGGGGGGGGTCTCTCTCTCTCTCTCTCTCTTGCTCTCTCCAGGAGACATGTGGAAACAGTTGGTTAAAAGCACACACTTCCTTTTGCTTGGGCAACCACCAGACAGACAGAGTCTCTCACAGTTTAGCCCACTACACTTCCTATTGGCCTGCTCTGTTTGCCTGAAGAGTTTGGCAATGTGTAACACATCTCATAACATGTGTAGTTGCTTTGAAGAGAACCCTTAAACCAGATGCACTTCACAAATAGCCTGAAACGCTTGTTATAAACGCAAACTCAAGTATGCACTGCGGCAAACATCAAAAGTGTCTATAAAACATAACATTGTATACTTTGGGTAGTAAAAAGCCCATGAGGTGGTGAAATCTAATATCATATTTATAGCTGGGTTATTGCATGTTTTATAATGTTTGTGTATCAGATAAGAGTAGAGTTTAAATATGTCACCATAATAACCGGTGGGATCTCCCCATGATTTGTATCATTGTGTTGTCTGTTGAGCAATCCTCTGTGGTAGCAGCTTGAACAGCTGCTGTTTGCTGCTGCCAGCTCCCGTCAGACAGATGCATCATGTAGGCTACCACTAGGGGGTAGCAGTGACCTGTCTGAGATTAGTTGCATTGTAAATCCAGGGCCGGTAGCCTTGGAGTACTCAAAGTTTCGAATTTGAGATTCGCTTTGCAGGTCCGCCGAGAAGCCATTCAAGCCTATTTCCAATGTCTCTAAAACATGGTCACACAAATAGGCTATAATAGCTTATCCGGCATGGACATGTATTTCTTTAGAGTTGAGTATAGTTGCGTTTAAAACCTTGGTTTGCATGAATGCTAGTCTGGTTTTCACCATACTAAACTCAATATTTTAAGATTGAACATTAATCTGGCGAGGCTGCGCTTTCTACTGCACTTCGCATAGTTTATTTTTCGGCGCGTCACCGGCCAATAGCGTGCCAATGGCCTACTAGAGTAGGCCATGGCCGTTTCTGATTGGAGCCAAAGATTCTGGCACTAAACAGCGAAAATACATCTGCTGGTATCCAGCCTTCAGGCAGGGTTCACCCAGCCTACATGAATGCGGCACTTCTGTAATGACACCAACTGAAGTTTAATTTACTGCTAGTTTCGCAACTGCTGGAAGTTGCAAGTCTATAGATGATTGCCTGACCCACTCTCAACTGAGAAGGGTTTGGTCGTCTGGTGTCAACTAGGCTAGGAGAACGGGCATGCGCTCAATATGACTAATATTTTAACCTGACATCCC
>NC_085016.1:16453984-16461484 GCF_963854185.1 Sardina pilchardus
TCCCTCTCTCTCTCTCCTCTCTCTATCTCTCTCCTCTCTTCTCCTCCTCTCTATCTCTTCTCTCTCTCAATTCAATTCAATTCAAAGGTACAGTAGCTTCATTTGGCATGCCACAGCCAACATACAGTACAATACAAACAGATAAAATATCTGCTTAGGAGCAATAAGATCAATACATAGAAATTAGGAAAGAAAAGTAATGAAACTAAAAAACGGAAACTTGTAGGGGCTTGTAATAAATCTAGTCTCTCTCTCTCTCTCTGTTAGCGCTGCGTGGCATGTCGTCTCGGCGGAAGCGCTCCTTGCAGGCCCAGCGGTCAGCGTCCCAGGAGGTACTGTCCCCCCAGACAGAGCAGAAGGACGACAGGAAGACTCAGAGCCTGGCCAGCCTGGACAACGCAGGTCAGGGACTCCCCACAATGCACTGCACACCCTACACACCCTGCACACACGTCAGAGTAGGTGTCAGCCGATGAAGACCGTCGTGTGATCTGTTTGGCTCTTTGTGGACCTCACACAACGGTGTGTGTGTGTGTGTGTGTGTGTAGACATGTCCTGTGGAGTGCAGCCTGACGTGGTTCCATCTCTGGCTGGCGATGTGTGTTCTGCCCTCTCCACCTGCTCCCTGGTCTCCAGAGCTGAAGCAGACACAGACAGCAGGTATGTCTGTGTGTGTGTGTGTGTGTGTGTGTGTGTTTGTGTATGTGTGTGAGAGAGCATGTGTGTGTGTGTGTGTGTGTGTGTGTGTATCCGCGTGTGTATCCGTGTGTGCGTGTGTGCATATATGTGTGTGTGTGTGTGTGTGTGTGTGTGTGTGTGTGTGTGTGTGTGTGTGTGTGTGTAGCCACTCTCTGTGTCCTGCAATAACGTCTCTTCCGGTCTGTTGGCATGGCGACCACAGGGACGACGAGCGCCGCATGTCCAGTGCCACGCTGGTGCTAGGAGCCACACCCCCATCCCAGGATCCCATCTCTGCCCCCTCCTCTGACTCCGAGCTCGACGTTTACCTGGTGAGTCACCTTGAGGTTAAGGGTCACTCGAGGGTTCCTCTCAGGGGCATACTCAGAGATCTGCTCGGTTCTCGACTCAGGATAGCACCTAGAACCTAGAGATTTGCTCGGGAATGAGTTCCACAGAGCTGTTTGAATTTCCCATATGGGATAATTAAAGTCTCTATCTATCTATCTCATCAGTATAATGAAAAAACAGCAGAAAAAGATCTGAATGGCTCCTGTGAGGAAACTGTCCAGACAGAACATGGATGACATTTAGAGTCGACACATAAAGAACATGTGGGTAAAATCTTTGTTGAACTTAAAGTCCGGTGCAGAGTGTGTGAGGGCAGTGTGTGAGGGCCAGATCAAAATGTGTGTGTGTGTGTGTGTGTGTGTATAGTTATGTGAAGTCAAAGTAAAGTCCCCAGACAAAAAAAGGTCTATGGCTCATGGTATATGAAGTGGATACTGTTTGGGTGCAAATATAGGCTATGCGTTGAATTGATATTGTTTATTTTTGCTATTCTCCTTAGACTGACCAACTTTTTGAAATTGTTCACTGTTAAATGAATTATTGTATTGTTGTTATTTGTATGTCGCTTTGGACAAAGGCATCTGCCACATCCAGTAACCATAACCATAACCATAACCAAGTTCTGGTTTGTTCTTGTCTCTCAGTGAGGGCCAAAGGCTGTGGCGTCACCAGGATGATGTCACCCAGGGAGGCAGTCTTGAGGCTGAGGGATGTCTGGCCCTCCTGAGTTTGTCTCCCAGACAGTGCCCTCTGCTGGACAGAGTCAGCGCTGCCTATTGAGCCTCCAATATTCTACTCTGCTGCTGCTACCTGAGGAGGTCCTCAGCTACCTTCATCAGGCATCACCAGTCGAACCGTCAGCAACCTTCATCGGAGCATCAGACTATTATTAGGCATCACAAGACGAGCTCAGAGCAACAGACTGTTATCAGATGTCTGATGAAAAGCACTGGTCACTCTTCCCCGACTGCAACGGGCCCTTCTCTTTTTAAGCCACTCCCCTATGCCTGTCACCTTTGAGTGAATGTGTGTGTATGGATGGGTTCATATCATTTGTCCATCCTCCCTTCCTTCCTTCCCTGCCTCCTCTTCTCCTAACCCCTCCTTCTAATTCATATTGTGAAGGCAACGAGGAAGGAACAATAGGAGGATGAAGGAATGAAGGAAAGACAGAAGGTGCCTCTCATCTGGCGTTTATACGTCCTCCCTCACTCCTCGGGCCTCGATCCTCACTGATTTACATAAAGAATGATGGGGCGGCAACAATGATAGTCTATCCCTTCGTCTATCTTTCTTTATGTAAATCAGTGAGGATCGAGGCCCGAGGAGCGAGGGAGGACGTATAAACGCTGCATGAGAGGCACCCACAGATGAGACAGCCTGCTCACTCACGCATCATTTTCAAGAGACGTCAATGACTGATGATGCATCGCATGACCTCTTAGGCTAGAATAAACACACGCACAAATTGCAGAGAATATGAACTTACGCCAAAGCCTAAACATGTCATATGAACATGAACTCTTCCCACTTATTGACCCTGATAATGAGGTAATGTTTGATCGCTCTCAAAACATGAATTAATACTTATTATACAATACATGAACAAAACATGAAAAAAAAAAATTGTTAGTTCATGATAATTCCAGCATATAAAGGTATTTTCTTGGTCTATCTACTAGTTTATTGTCACAAGTAAATCCCTACAAACTGGTTTGAAACCGAGGGTTGACAGACATGGGAGGGAACTCTTTACCTTGACAGCTTGGACCAATGATCACACAATTCCGACTGAAAACACTTCAGCGCATACTCTTGTGTTTCCTCGCTTATCGGGCCTTCCACCTCCGTCCTCTCTCCTCGGTCTTGCCTCCTGTGATTGCAAGTAGATAAATGAGATATCATCGATGACGTAGAACTTTGAATGATTTCAGGGGCACGAGCTGGTGGACTGAGGAGAGAGGATATTTCCAAATAGAGCTTTGAGATGAAGACTGCATGTTTAAAAGCCAGAGTAAGAGAGAGTGAGAGAGAGAGAGTTTGCACAAGTGTGAGTTTTGAGTGTGTGTAAAGGGTGTGTTTAAGATCAATCATGTTTCCTGAGTCATCTAGAATGTAACTAATGAGCGATCTAGAATGTAAATAATGTTTTATAGGAAGGCTATGAGATAAATGTTACAAAGTTCTTATGTGTTGTGTAGATATATTATGGAAAATAGGTGTTTCTGACTCAATGACTGGCTGACGACCACCCCTGTGATGGTAGTGTGTGTGTCAGTGTGTGTGTGTATGTGTGTGTGTGTGTGTGTGTGTGTGTGTGTGTGTGTGTGTAATGGTGATGAGTCGGGGTGAGGGTCCATTAGAAGGTCCCTGCTAGCCAGTCAGCATAGATTGAGTCTTAATCATGTACCTATTCCATGTAAGAGATGTTTGGGAGGAGGACATATTTATCAATCAGTCATATGTGCCATCAGTAAGTTATGATATTTTAATAAAACTATGAGAAGTTATTTGTGCCTGAGTTGTGTGTGAATGGATACACTACCAGTAGGTGGAGCCTCACTATTGTTTCACAAATGTATGCTGTTCGACAGATGGATAACCCTTCAATTATTACTGTGAAATATACACATACTGTACACAGTTCACCACATATACTATTTGTTATGGAGTTACACATACAATAAGCCATATGGATTTTAATTATACAAACAATGTGCTAGTCTGGCTATCACCATACTAAGCTCAATCTTTTAAGATTGAACATTAGTATGGGGAGGCTGCACTTTGTTTCTGCTACACAAGAGGCGTGATCAATGGACATCGTTCAAATGACTCTGTACGCTTGGATAGTCCTTCAACCAATCAGACCAACGATCCAGTGCGTCTTTTGGATTAGCTAGTTTCTGATTGGAGCCAGAGGTTCTGGCAGGGAACAGAGGAGATAGATGTGCAGGTTTCCAGCCTGAGCTGCCGGGCAAAATCCAAATTCGCCAGAAGTTCAGGCAGGGTTCACCCAGCCTAACAATGTGCTATAGTGTAGATAGAGTATAGAGTTAAATTACACAAATAAATAATAATAGTTAATTCATTTATATATATATATATATATACTGTATATATAATATTTAATAAAATAATAGTAATACAGTATGTGCTTTGTTACCTAAGGTTTCGTTTGCAATGTACTTTGGCTGTTCCTGATAATGTTATTCCTACTAACACACACACACAAGTTAGTGTAGCTGAGCATCAAAGTGATGGGCGGGTCTGCTACTAGCCTACATGAAAAATGAAAATGTGTGTGTGTGTGTGTGTGTGTGTGTGTCTGTGTGTGTGTGTGTGTGTGTGTGTTAGCAGGTATAACATTATTAGGAACAGTCAAGCTTAGGCAGAGACCTTATTGTATCAATATGTGTAATTAAACAGAATGCGTTTGTTTATAAGTGTGTCTGCTAAATAAACAACCCTAAACATACAAAATGCACTACACATCAGATGATGGACCAAGGAAGGCAGAGACCAACTTCTAGAGTGCCCTAGTGCCGCCTGCCCGGGGTTTGTTTTGTGTGTTGGTGTGTAGCGATAAGTATCACCTGCTATTTGACTTCACTGGTCACCTCACCCCGCCTCCCTAGTGTCCAAGCACACATAGGAAGCACAAATGCAGGTCAAGTGTGAGAGGAGATCCCCAGTGAAAGCCATCCTCCCGTTCTTGATGAAACGGTTTAGCTGTCAAGCGGCTGCCTGCCAGAGAGCGGGCAGGTGAGGAAACATGTGGAGCGCGAGACAGACCCAAGTCTCCCGGACTGCGATTGACCAGAGTCCGGGAAATATGCGCTCATGCAATCCGTGCGCATTGAACATACCAAAGTACTGACCGAGCATGACCGCACGCTGTTTAATTATTAACGAACATGAGCACAACCAGGAATTGTGACATTCACCGAGCCCCGTTTTAGTTTCGGTGTGACCCATTGTCACAGCTCCGCCATTCTCACCTCCGTCACGTGATCCACTGCCACTTTCTGGCTCACCTGCAGTCTCGGGAACACGCCCATAGTCTACCTGTAGAATCAGGAAGTTTCCCCGGAGAAACGTTCTTCTAACTGATCGCAAATTTTAAGCAGATTTGGACTTTTTAGCCAATTTTCTGTGTCACACTAACCAGGATAGGCAAGTGCCACACATCAGAGACCTTTTGGGTAAGTTCGCTATTAACCTTATTTTCCCTGTAGGCCTAATGGCAGGACTTTGTTTACAGTTTCGGTTGACCATTGTTCTCGCATGGTTTTTAGACAGAACTTATTGTTTAGGGTAGCCTAGCCTATATAATAACAAAGGGTCCGGAACTGCCCTTCAACTGTGCAATAACGACTCTCTAACCGCCGCGAGTAGTAGGCCTAAACTGACTTGCGCATGTTATTTTTGTATATAGCCTACATGTCATTAACATTTCAGCCCAAGCTACTACGTAGCCGAGTTCGACATTCACACCTGTTGCGTTACAGCGCCCAGGGTGACATTCACACATGTAGCCTAGCGCATGACTGGCATGATTTGTCCAGAGTAGTGTAAGCGTAGCCTGGGAAGCCAAACTATCGTAAGCGTAAAAGATCAGGAAAAACTCGGTTGTCCCGCCGGTCAAACTCGGTTGTCCCGCCGGTCAACCGAGAGTCCAGTCTTAACTATGTGCATTGTATTCTGTCGAGCTTTAGGTATCTTATAACGCAGTATGATTGGCTGAGTGGACCCATTTCACTTCGAGAGGTTCACTTCAATTTGAGGGGTTCACGCCAGGTTACAACTGTGTGTGTGTGTGTGTGTGTGTGTGTGTGTGTAAAGGCGTTGTGTCAGGATTTGTCACATCCTTAACGGATGAATGATCTTGTAGTGGTGGCTGCACCCTCTCTCCTTGCGCCTGATGTCACTTCCTCTGTGGAGCAGGTCTGATCAGCATGTAAAGGCAGATCTTACAACAACTTCATATCTTTCGTCTGAGAAAACGGTGTGCATGCTAAGACATGCTTTAACTCTGTTCTGTCTCTTAGATTTCTGTGAATTGTGTGTTTGGCGAGTGTTCATGTAGGCTACAGAGATAGTATGTGCGTGTGTGTGTGTGTGTGTGTGTGTGTGTGTGTGTGTGTAAGTGCAAAATATAGTCCATGCTGCTAGCTTAAGGGGATTCCTACATCAATCATACAATGTCAGATATACTGTATGTGTGTGTGTGTGTGTGTGTGTGTGTGTGTGTGTGTGTGCGCACTTGTGTGCTTGTTCCACACGTGGCAGAAACAGCAGGATTACAATGAATCAAACTGCTTATGTAAAAGCATTAAGAGAAGCAGTCACAAACACACAGAAGAACTATACTGTACACAGCTCTCTCTCTCTCACACACACACACACACACACACACACACATATTTCACGTGCCTGCTAAGCTCATAACTCTCATGTTCTCAGGCGGCAGCATATCCCATGAAATCTGCAGCCTGAGTGTCATTTCTGCCACTAAGACACGCGGGGTAGTGGAGCAGCATCAACATCATCATCACACACACACACACACACACACACACACACACACACACACACACACACACACACACACACACACACACACACACACACAAAACACGTGTGTATCCACTATCGTTTTCAACCAAAACCGCAAACACACACACTGCAGTGTGTATAATCATCTTCAACCAAAACACTCTCTACCACATGTGATATATGACCGACCATCATATGATCAAGTCCTCTCTCTCACTCACTCACTCAATCGCTCTGTCACACACACACACACACACACACACACACACACACACACACACACACACACACCCGCTAACACACACGCACGCACGTACGTACACAAGTTAGTGTAGTGGAGCATCTTTTAGAAACTTAGCTGCCCGCATCAAATTCAAGTCACTAGTGCTTGCTTACAAAGTGATGGATGGGTCTACTACTCTCACCCACTTATTTGCTCTCATAAAGGCTTATCCAAGGAACTTTGTCTGGCACTGCCGTCCTCCCTATAGGCCTACCCAGGGCTGTCCAGTCTATTTTATCTGTAGTCACCTGGAACGAACCGCTAAGTGCCACCAGAACAGGAGTGTCCCTCTCTATCTTCAAGAAGCTCTTGAAAACCCAACTTTTCCATGGATACCTCCTCTCCTAAGGCTGGCAGCAGACTGGTGGTGTGAGTGTGAGCGTGTCCGGTGTGTCTGGCGTGTCTGCCGTGTCCGTTTTCATTTCGACTCCCATGTTAACAGGGTAGAGCTTGCACACAGCCTGCGTGACACACACGTCTCAGGAACAGCTCGAGCCGTGCTGAAAACGTGTGCGTGCTAGAAATAGGCTCCTAATTTTTCCTGCGACTCGCAAGCGTGTTGGAAGCGTTTCCATTCAAAAGAGGCAGTGAAGAGATGTTTCAACACTCAGAGGGGCCGTCGCAGCGCA
>NC_085016.1:16466484-16491484 GCF_963854185.1 Sardina pilchardus
GACAAAGTCAGGAGGAGGTATTCCACTAACATCACTGGTGTTATGATATGTCACAGCCCTTGTGTATGTATGAATAGCAACTGTGTGTGTGTGTGTGTGTGTGTGTGTGTGTGTGTGTGTGTGTGTGTGTGTGTGTCTGTCTGTGTGTGTGTGACTGAGTGGGTGTGTGATAGACTGTGTATGTGTGAGGGGTAGCTTATAAGTGAGTGAGTGACAGACTCTGTGTGTGTGTGTGTGTGTGTGTGTGTGTGTGTGTGTGTGTGTGTGTGTGTGTGTGTGTGTGTTAGTAACTGAGTGGGTGTGTGACAGACTTTGTATGTGTGATGGGTAGCTTATGAGTGTGTGTGTGTGTGTGTGTGTGTGTGTGTGTGTGTGCGTGCGTGTGTTTGTGTGTGGGTTAGCAACTGAGTGGGTCAGTGACAGACTGTGTGTGTGTGTGTGTGAGAGAGAGAGAGAGAGAGAGAGAGAGAGAGAGAGAGAGAGAGAGAGAGAGTGAGGATTAGGGGGCAGTGAGTGTGGGTCCTCCAGTGTGTCCAGTGTCAGTGTCCCCTCCAGACAGTCCTGCTGTTGCAGCTCCCAGCTGTAGAGAACACTCTTCACTAAGGAACTAGTGGTAAACATACCTGCACACTTTGGGAAGCCCTCCGCTCTCTCAAGCATAAAAACGGAAGTTGATGTCACCATAGTTTCCAGTCAGCCAATGTAGCCAGAGACCTATATGAAACCAGAGCAACAGCTGCAGAGCTGACACGTGTGGGTGTGTGTGTGGGTGTGTGTGTGTGTGGTGTGGGGTTTTGTGCATAAATATGAGGGGTATGGGGTGTTTCATCATGCAAGAATGTGGTTGGTTGTGTGTCTGTGTGCAGGATATTGTTGCAGGTGTGCAAACATACACACACACACACACACACACACACACACACACACACACACACATTCCTGCACACAATGTGTGTGTGTGTGTGTGTGGGAATGTGAGTGGTGCATGTGTGTATTTTCATGCAGAGATGTTGAGAATATTGAGCTGAGACTCATATGACTACATGCTAGTAAGAAGTGGGCACAGACGCTTCCTTTCACAGATATGGCTCTGCATACATGAACTGCTGATGCCCACTTTACCTACCCACCTCATATCCATTCAGCAGTTCATATGGCCTCATATCCATTCAGCAGTTCATATGGCCTCATATCCATTCAGCAGTTCATATGTCTTCATATGCATTCAGCAGTTTATATGGCCTCATATCCATTCAGCAGTTCATATGGCCTCATATCCATTCAGCAGTTCATATGGCCTCATATCCATTCAGCAGTTCATATGTCTTCATATGCATTCAGCAGTTCAAATGGCCTCATATACATTCAGCAGTTCATATGGCCTCATATCCATTCAGCAGTTCAAATGGCTTCATATACATTCAGCACGTTTAGATTGGCTTCATATTCATTCAGCAGTTCGTATGGCTTCATATACTGTAGATTCAGCAGTTCAGAATGGCTTCATATACATTCAGCAGTTCGTATGGCCTCATATACATTCAGCAGTTCATATGGCCTCATATACATTCAGCAGTTCATGGCTTCATATGCATTCAGCAAGTTCAGAATGGCTTCATATCCATTCAGCAGTTCATATGGCTTCATATGCATTCAGCAGTTCATATGGCTTCATTACATTCAGCAGTTCAGAATGGCTTCATATCCATTCAGCAGTTCATGGCTTCATATTCATTCAGCAGTTCATGGCTTCATATTCATTCAGCAGTTCGTATGGCTTCATATCCATTCAGCAGTTCGTATGCTTCATATAGATTCAGCAGTTCATATGGCTTCATATACATTCAGCAAGTTCATATGGCTTCATATACATTCAGCAGTTCATATGGCTTCATATAGATTCAGCAGTTCATATGGCTTCATATCCTTTCAGCAGATCACTTGAGTTTATATGGGTTCATACAGGATGTTTTTTGCAGTTGGTCTCTTTCAGCCTTCTAAACAAAGTCTGATCGATCACATATTTTGTGCAGATGTGATCAGACCAACCGAACTCCGACCCCTCTAAAGCAAACTGAACTGAGACCACCTCGGGAAGGAGTCTCGGCATGGTTCACTTTGAAGTCCGCAGCACGGTTCGCCTAATCTGCGTCGTGAACACAAAGCGCCCCGGGTTCCCTTTCATATTCTGCATTGTAGGCTAGCCTTTTTTGTCCTACTTGACTTGCCCAAAGAGAAGGCATGCTGTTTATTATATAGACATTTGATACATGATTTTACACATGATACAGACATTTGTAATTTAGCTATACAGCCAAAGAAGTGTGTTTTAATCTTAGACTAAAGAATTTATTTTCATCCAAGCTATTGGTAACTAACAATGTAGGCTAGAAGTCTGCAAATTTTGGAGGACTTTGTTCATCATTTTTCATTATCTGCATGTGGGCTGCACGAAACTTGGTGGCATGTAGCTTCACTAGGATGATACAGAACCATTATTTTTCGTTTGATCCGTTGCTCACCCACTGCACCGGGCCCCCAGAAAGGAGGGTAGACCGGACACAGTTTTCTGTGAATATCTTGAGAAGCAGGCCCACGATGGTCTCAAGGGGCCATGTCAACCTGTCCCATATCCTCTCATTTGAGTTATAGGGCCTCCTAGTTAAAAATGAAAAGCAAAAAACGATGTATTGTAATCGCAGGTATCTTTGGCTGTCAGGTTGAAAACTGCACAAAGGGATCCTTCATAGGATCATAGGATCATTATAACACCCTCATGCCAAGTTTTTGAAATTCCGCTAATGGGTGGCCATATCAGCCACACACACACACACACACACACACACACACACACACACACACACACACACAGACACAGGCACGCACACACACTCACACACACCCAAGCAAGCAGGCACACACACACACACACATGAACATACACATGCACAAACGCGCACACACATGCACAAATGTGCACACTGCACCGGCACACACACACACACACACACACTTATCAAGACACACACACACACACACACACACACACACACACACTCCATTGCCCCCACATACACATACACACACGCACACACACACAGAAGCACACATATACACAAAAACAAGCACACACTATGCACACACTCATTTACATAAACAAAAGTTGCAAGAGTAGGGGCTTGAGAGAAATTGACAAGCGTGATTTTTTGCAGAGAGAATGTACAGGACTGAGTGGCGGTCATATTTTGTACCACTTTGCTGTACATCTAGTTTCATACATAACTAATCCAAAGCAACTAAATAGCTCATAATCCTAAACAGTGTAAGGTCTGAGACCCCAGAGAAGGTAGTGTGAACACGAAGAGACCTGAGGCCCCATCAGAGCTGAAGTGCACCAGAAAGAGATCCGAGTCCTCTTTCGAATGAACTCACAATGTGAATACAAAATGAACCTTTGTTCTCCTTTTATTAGACTGATTTCTATTGTTTTTTTAAGGGCTATGTGAAATATTCTATTCTATTCTATTCTATTCTATTCTATTCTATTCTATTCAAGTTGACCGCATGAGCTCGAAGCACTCTAAGTAAGTTGTAGTAGTAGCGTCATGATTTGTGCTGTCATGACTTCTGCTGTGTTGTGATTGTGCTGTGTCATGACTCATCTTCAGTGGGATGATTCTGCTGTGTCATTACTCATCCTCAGTGGTATGATATTGCTGTGTCATGACTCCAGCTCATTGGTGTGATTGTGCTGTGTCATGTTTTAGGGAGCAGTCCAGCGCTGATTTGTTCCGCTCCAGCTGTTCGTGGGAGAAGTTCTACTGGACCAAAGAAGCCCAGTATTGGTGTCTGCGTCGGCTCTCAGCGCCAAACCCCTGCTCCATCATCAAGGTAGGTGGTGCCATGGGCCGTGTCTAAAGCCCACTCTGTGTGTGTGTGTGTGTGTGTGTGTGTGTGTGTGTGTGTGTGTGTGTGTGTGTGTGTGTGTGTGTGTGTGTGTGTGTGTGCGCGTGTGCGTGTGCGTGTGCGTGTGCGTGTGCGTGTGCGTGTGCGTGTGCGTGTGCGTGTGCGTGTGCGTGTGCGTGTGCGCGTGCGCGTGCGCGTGCGCGTGTGCGCATGAGAGAGAGATAGAGAGAGTCTTGGGCAGGTATGGAACAGCATCAAAGAGCAAACTGGGACTTTGCTGTGGTCTGAATTTCTTATGCCAATTTTTTAGCGGATGCAGTCAGCGGTTGCACATGACATGTTCGTTCATGTTTATGTTTACATTTGTATTTCTTAGCAGACACTTTTGTCCAAAACAGCATACATAATAGTCACAGGCTAACTGAAAAAAACACCAAGCCAATCTTCAGGCATGGTGAAGGATATGTGGTGATGTGGGGCTATTTTATTCCAAAGTCCAAGGGAACTTTATCAAAATTCATAGTATCCTGAATTCATGAAATAACTGGCCTTTAAAGAGACCCAATGCAACTTTTCCATAGTCATAAAATCGCTTAGAAATCATTGTTTTGCTTGACTGACCAGTTTTATCGAAAACAGTAATATTTCCTCCCGCCCCCTTGCAGTTTGTCCAGGAGGCGATCGCTCCTTGTTTACATTTGGAAGTCTGAGACGCATAAGGAACAAGAAGAACCACGCTTGCAATTGATATGTATTTATTTTATATAGCCTATACTGTATATATACACGCTAAAGCTGTAGGGGAAGCTCTGCAGAGAAATATGCAAGCATAAAACAAGCGAAAGCGAAAAGCGAAACCGAATCCGGAGATGAAATGGCCAATCCTGCATAGTTTTTCTTTAAAAATAAAAATCGGCCTGGCTCTATGAGAATTTAACATAGGGGTTCCAATACTTATGCTCACGCACAGTGTTTCGTTTTTGCTTGTGGGGCAGGACAGGTTGCCCCTTGGCTGGGTGAACCCTGCCTGACCTGTCAGCTCAGGCTGGAAACCTGCACATCTATCTCCCCTGCCTCCTGTGCACCACCTTTGGGTCCAATCACAAACTAGCTTATCCAAAAGACACACCAGATCGTTGGTCTGTTTGGTTGAAGGACTATCCAAGCGTGCGGAGTCATTTGAACGATGCCCATTGATCTCGCCTCTTGTGAAGTAGAAATAAAGCACAGACTCACTCCCCAAGCTAATGTTCTTAATCTTAAAAGATTGAGTTTAGTATGGTGATAGCCAGACTACTGTAGGTTGCCTCCACTTTGTTTCCAGTTTTTGGAGCCTGAGTTGCCTACAGAGACCTGTTTTTCTTTAACAGAAATTGCTTGAAATTGCAGATGATAGCTAACTGCACCGTTAAACTAGCAATGAATCCTCATGGCTGTGTTTATATGGATGACAGACCCAGGACTCATATGGATGAGACCCCATTTCAAAATCATGATGGTAGGAAAGGATGGTAGGATCTGGTAGGAAAATGAAGGATGGGGGGAATGATTGAACAGTATAGTTTCCCACATCCATGGATGAAGTGCCCTAGAACAAAGCACGGGAGCCGGGGGGGGGGGGGGGGGAGTGTATGTGTGCTCCTGCTCAGCTCACTACTCCTAGTGTATGTGTATGTGTATGTATATGAGAGAGAGAGACAGGGAGAGATAGGGAGAGGGAGGAGTGAGAGGGAGAGAGTGATAAAGAAATAGGAGTAAATAGGGGTGTGGGTGTTGGTGTGCGCGCAATTGTGTGTGTGCGCGTGTGTTTGTTTGACGCTGTACTCACAGTGGATCCTCTTGAAGCCTGAACTGCCCATGAACATACAGTGTGGAGCACATGTATTTGATACCATGCTGAAACAGGAATATAAAATCATCATTTGACAATTGATCTTAGTGCCTTAATTCAAAAAATGAGTGAAAATCAAACCGCCAAGGACACCAATTTTCTTTGTGATTGAAGAATGTATCGTAAATATATAAATGTTTTCCTTAAATGCTAGCCTGTTTGAATTGCATTGAGCTCAATGAGCATCAAACAGGCTAATAGGCCTACTGGAAAAAGCACCATGCCAATCTCTAGCTATGGTGAAGGGTATGTGATGATGTGGGGCTATTTTAATTCCAACGGCCAAGGGAACTTTATCAGGATGCATAATGTCCTGGATCCATGAAATAGCTGGCCTTAAAAAATAAAAACTGCCTGCCCCTATGTTAACCCTATGTGTTAAATTCCCATAGGATTACATTGGGGGTCAAATACTTCCTTCCCCCTAGCATTTAGGAAGAACATTTATTTATTTACGATACATTCTTCAATCACAAAGAAAATTAGTGTACTTAGCGGTTTTATTTGTATACATTTTTTGAATTAAGACATTAAGATCAATTGTAAAATGATGATTTTATATTCCTCTTTTTAGGCAACTTTAGCATGGTATCAAATACATTTTCTCCTCACTGTACCTATTCATTTGCACTAGACGGCTCTTTCAGACAGCGGCTTCTTCCTCATTGGCCAGGACACTCGCCTGTGGGTCGCACTGACCACTTAGGCTTACATGTAGTCCGTGTTCATGAGTTCTCTCAGTATGCGCCAGATAAAAACCATTAGCTCTTTACAAGCTTCCCACGGGCCATGGAATTTCTGGAATATCATGGAATTTTAATAAAGTCTATTCCAGACATGGAAGGTCAGGTGAATTGTATAATTTTCAAGGCAAAGTCAGGGAATATCAGGGAATTGTGTCGTTTTTAAGGCAAAGTCAGGGAATATCAGGGAATTGTGTCGTTTAAAATGTACTTGCCAAAATGTATTAATACAGATATATTTCTACGCAGCACTGGTGTTATTAGCTGTTCCACTACTGCTTGTGTGAGTGGTTGTGATTAGCCCTACTTAGATTTTTCAATGCCCATTTATTCATTTCCCATTTCAAAAAAATGTCTAAGATTTTAGAACATTTCGCGGCTGCTCTGAAATCTTTGGCCAGTACCATTCATTATAGCCTGGTGTAGGTCATGTACATATGGTTACTTTTTCAGGAAGAATTCATGGAATTTTACATTTAACTTAATGAGAACCTTTTATTAGGCCCATTATCAGCATGCATCATTTGATTTTTAGGAAGAAGTTTAGTGTCCATTCTGAGACATTGTAGAGTACAGGTATGGCCACTAGAGGGCAGGCATGTCTTATGATGTGCCAGCAGGCAGCTTTACCAGAGCCGTGGGCCGTGTTCAGGTCATCCAGGCGCCCACAGCGCATGGCCACATGTTGTTGTTGCTCAGCGAGTCATGTTCTGTGTCGTGTGGGTTGGCTGGTTGTCTCCCTGTGTCTGTGTGTCGTCAGAATGGTGCTATATAGCCCTCTCTGTGTCATCAGGCTCCATTGTCTTGTTCTCACAGCAGGAGTGGATTAAAGAGATTTTGTGTGTGTGTGTGTGTGTGTGTGTGTGTGTGTGTGTGTGTGTGTGTGTGTGTGTGTGTGTGTGTGTGTGTGTGTGTGTGTGTGTGTGTGTGTGTGTGTGTGTGTGTGTGTGTGTGTGTGTGTGTGTGTGTGTGTGTGTGTGTGTGTGTGTGTGTGTGTGTGTGTGTGTGTGTGTGTGTGTGTGTGTGTGTGTGTGTGCGCGGATTTGTGAATTCTTGTGCAGCTACCTTGTGCCATGTAGAAGTAGTTGATGTCTGTTTTGTGTGTGATCCTCTTGGCGTCCTTGTTAGTTTAGAGAAAAGTGTGACCTCAGCCACAGTGTGCGTGCGTGCGTGCGTGCGTGCCTGCGTGCGTGCGTGTTCTCTCGCCTGCTGCTTTGAGACTGAAAGTGGCCCTTCTTGCTGTGTTAACCGAGCAATGTGTCCGAGTGTTGACATTGTCTCTGAGTGTAGACGTGTGTGTGTGTGTAGTAATCTCTTTGGTTGTAGTGGTGATGAGCTGAGGGGGTTTAGAGAGGTAAGAGTGTGTGTGTGAGTGAGCGAGTGTGTGTGTGGGTGTGTGCGCATTTCAGTTTTAATCCTCGAGATAAGATGTGGAACAGCCGGGAGGCAGGACTGTATTTGAATTGCTTGATTCCAATCACCCGTTACCTTTGCCTGGAAGTGTGTGTGTGTGCGCGTGCGCGCGCGTGTGTGTGTGTGTGTGTGTGTGTGTGTGTGTGTGTGTAAGACTAACAACTAGTTGCTGTTCCTCCCTTTTCCACTCCTCTCTCTTCTCTCCGTATCTCCTCATCTTCTCCTCTCTCCTTTCCTCAACCTCTCCACTCTCCGACACCTGTCTTTCTCTTTTCTGTCTTTCTTTTCCTCTCTCCTTCCCTGTCCTCCTCCTCTTTCCTCCCTGTCCTCTCCTCTTTTATCCTCTCCTCCTTTCCTTGCATATTTCCTTCCTCTTCCTTACTCATCTCTGATGCGGTGAAGTTTTTTCCCCCCCCAGAATTCCACTTGCTGGCGTGCGTACTGTAGTACTGCGGTTGGCATTAGAGCCAGAGGCTTGTTCCCATCAGGGGCAGCTTGAAAAACACTGTGTGCTTCGAAATGATCATCACAAAAAATTCTAATGCCACAAGATGTGTCTGTGAGTGCAGGGCATAAATATGTGTTATGTGTGTGTGTGTTTGAGTTAGTGTGTGTGTGTGTGTGTGTGTGTGTGTGTGTGTGTGTGTGTGTGTGTGTGTGAGAGAGTTTGTTTTTGTGGGTGTGTGTGTGAGAGAGAGAGAGAGAGAGAGAGAGCGAGAGGGAGAGAGAGAGAGAGAGAGTGAGAGGGAGAGTGTGTGTGTGTAAATGCCCTGTTTTTTGCGTGTGTGTGCGGGTGGCAGAGGACATCAGGATTTAGACAGAATGTAGGCCAGCCGTGAGTGTGTGTGAGTGTGTGTGTGTGTGTATGTCAGTGGCGGCAGAGACAGATGCGCTGGCAGTAGACGGTGAGGTAGCACAGTGGCAGCATGAAGACTGTTCTCTCACTGCACAGGAAATGGGCGCACACCATCAAAACCATCCGTATTCTACAGGGTGGCGTAAGTGTGTGTGTGTGTGTGTGTGTATGTGTGTGTGTATGTGTGTTGTATGTTTTTTTTTTATGTCATCATGTTGTATAAAGTTGAGGGAGAGGGAATCTACTTTTTTTTTATCTCTCTTGTATTTTGTCCAAGCTGTGTGAATTTGCATGTGCATGTGCGTTTGTGCGCAAGTGTGCGTGCATGTTTGTTTGTGTCTCCCTCTGCGTGTGAGCACGTGTATCTGTTTGTGGATTTGCTTGTGCGTGTGTGCGCGTGTGCGCACGCGTGTGTGTGTGTGTTTTAAAAACTAAAGTGACATTTATGATGAAATGTCATGTAAGGTCTGTACATAATGCCATTCTGTCAGGCGGCCACAGCCAACAAACGATTGATGGGTGTGTATTAGTTATTGAGACTTTATAAACTTGAATCTGACAGGTGGCTCCTGACAAAGCTTTGTAGTTTGATGTATGACGTGACTATCAATCATGCGCATGCAAGGTTTAGCAATTTATTTGTTTTTAACGTTTCAAATACAATATTTAAATGTTTATATTTGTTAATAGATAGTCAAATGTTTGTATGCAATGTGTGTATTAATATTCAAACATACAAGACTCTACTGTATCTCACTGTCTCGGTCTGCCAGTGCATTTTAAATGATTATTGATTATTGCGTGATTATTGACCAGTGCAGTGTATGGTGTTTGTTTGGATTGACACCCCCCCCCCCCCCCCCTTTCTCTCTCTCTTTGCAGAACCCAGTCATGGAGGAGGTGGTGTGGGAACAATACACAGTCACCCTCCAGCGTGTGAGTGAAGACACACACACACACACACGCACACACACACAAACTTACACACAAACTTACACACACTCACCCACATATGCACACATGCTCTCTCTCTCTCTGACACACACACACACACACACACACACACTCGCACACACAAACTTACACACACTCATCCACATATGCACACATGGTCACATATAAACACTCACACACTCAAAAAGCCTCAAATTCATACACATACACGCGCTCTCAAGAGCATACATTGAAGCTGTGAGAAAGTCGAGTTCAGCAACGTTCTGTGAGATTCTCCGACTCTGAGGGAGCATCCTTTACTATAAACTCAGGCACACACAACTGCACCATGTGTTGTAGAGATGTTTGCAGAGAAGATTATCTTAAATATTTACCAGAGGTGTTTATTAGAGGTGCTACTGTTTACCAGAGATGTTTACCAGATGTTTGTCTGTCCCCCAAGGTATTGATAAACTTATTAGAGATGTTTTCCAGAGCTGTTGATGTTTATCTGAAGTGTTTACCAGAGGTGTTTATCTAAAGTAATAGAGTTGCTTATGTTTACCAGAGATGTTTATCAAAAGTGCTGATGTTTTCCAGAGGTGTTTGTTTATCTGAGGTGTTTAGCACAGGTGTTTTATCAGAGGTGTTGGTGTTTATCAGTGGTGTTTACCAGAGGTCTAATGGGAGATGTTTACTAGACAGCGTATCAAAGATTTTTACTAGAGGTAAGAGAGTTGCTCATTTGTACCAGAGGTACTGATGTTTACCTGAGGTATATACCAGAGGTCTTTATCAGAGACGTTTACCAGAAGTGTTTACCAATGGTGTTTACCAGAGGTCTTTACACGTAATGTTTATCAGAAGAGTGTACCAGAGGTCTATATCAGAGGTGTTTACCAGAAGCCTTTATCAGAGATATTTACGAGGTATGTTTATCAGAAGTGTTTACCAGAGGTGTTTACTAGAGGTCTTCATCAGAGATGTTTATCAGATGTGTTTCCTAGAGGTGTCCCTTGCTTCTCTTTCTCTCTTTGTATTCTCATTTTTCTCTCTCTCTCCCTCTTCTGTCTGCCCACCCTGCTCTTTTGCGCACGTGTGTATCTCTAGATTTCTCTTCATATCCATCTCTCTACTGTCTCTCTCTCCCTGTGCCATCTGGAATGGAGGATAAATCTGTCTGTGTGTGTGTGTGTGTGTGTGTGTGTGTGTGTGTGTGCGCCTGTGCGCGTGCACGCTGTAATTGTTTCATGCAGGGGGAGGGTCGGAGGTCGTCATCAAATTACTGTTCTAATCTAGCGAGTGTAGGGCAGGTACACACACACACACACACACACACACACACACACACACACACACACACACACGTGGGTGCTCGCGCATACACACACAAACACACACACACACACACACACACACAGTTAGTGTGGTTCTCAGCAGAGAGGAGTAGAGATTTCTATTTTTCTTCAGATACAGCAACACAAACACGGCAGAGATTAACACAGATATACTCACTTTTGCTAACCTACTGCATACTGTATGTGTCTGTGTAGGACCCCAAGATGGGATTTGGGATCGCGGTGTCTGGGGGGCGGGACAACCCTCAAGACGACACGGGGGAGATGTCAATCGTGGTGTCGGACGTGCTGCCAGCTGGCCCTGCAGAAGGACTGCTGTTGTGTGTAACACCTTCTACACCCTCACCACCTTATACCTGCACCCTCACAACCTTTGCCTACTAGCCTATACCAACCTTTGCCCACCACTCCTCCTCACCACCATCTACTTCTACACCACTTAGCTGCTCCCACTACTGCCCCCCCAACACAAATACAAACTCACTACTCTCTAGCTGTACCCCCTCAGCTGCCCCTACTGCCCCCTTAGCAAAACCCTCTACCCCCCCACTAACCTGTCTGTCCCCACTACCCCCTAATCACTTTCTACCCCTACCCCTTAGCTGCCCTCCCCCTACCCTCCACCCTCCACCAACTTCTACCTCTACCATCACCAACCTGTGCCCATCAACCTACTGTATACCAATGTGTACCAGCTACCCCCCACCCCCCTCACTCGACTCACCAACCTGAGCCCACTAACCTAAGCCAGCCTTTGCCGTCCTCTCCCCTACACACAGCGCTATGCCAACCTGTGCTCTCCGCTCCCCCTCACCAACCCCATCTCCCCCCCTCACCAGCCTGCTCCCTCACCAATCTCTGCCCACCACCTGCATGGATAGTGGTTCACCCACTGGATCAGCCTATTGTCAGGAACTGTTTCATAAAGTCTAATGCCTCATGTTGACTGTTTGATTTGATGCTCCTACGCTAGCCTGTAGTAAGCCTCTAATGTGTGTGTGTGTGTGTGTGTGTGTGTCTTCTGTGTCCATAGTGAGGGTGACCGGGTGATACAGGTGAATGCGGTGCGCATGGAGGGTGTCACACACTCCTTCGCGGTCCAGACCCTCAGGAAGTGCGGCAAGATGGCCAAAATCGTGAGTGGCTCTTCTCTCCTCCCCTGCTGACACTCACTGCTTATGTGTGTCTTTGGTTTGACTCACCTGTGTGTGTGTGTGTGTGTGTGTGTGTGTGTGTGTGTGTGTGTGTGTGTGTGTGTGTGTGTGTGTGTGTGTGTGTTTGTGTGTGTGTGTGTGTGTGTGTGTGTGTGTGTGTGTGTGTGTGTGTGTGTGTGTGCTTGTTTGTTCAGTTGGTAAAAAGACCACGGAAGGTTCCAGCAGCTGTTCTGAATCGGGCACCGTCCCCCGATGACCGCGTGTTCAGCGGCGACTACAACGATGACTACGACGACAGGCGGAGCGCCTACAGCGGCCGAGGGCCCGGCTATCGAGACGGCAGCCCGGAACGCGACAGCCGACGGGGGGACCGCGACTTCAGCCCCGAGCGCACCTACGTCCGAGGCGACCCGCGTTACCGCAGCGACCGGACTCTCGACAGAGACCACAGCCCCGTCCGCCACCGTCGCGGTGACCAGAGCCCTCCCGACCGCCGGTACCGCAGTGAGAGAGCGCTTGACCGAGACCACAGCCCTGACCGCCGTTACCGTAGCGAGCGCACGCTGGATCGCGAGCCCAGTCCCGACCGCCGCTATCGGAGCGAGCGCACTCTGGATCGGGAGCGCAGCCCGGAGCGGCGGTATCGCAGCGAGCGTGAGCTGGATCGCTCTCACAGCCCGGCCAATAGCTACAGGCGTGAGCGAGCGCCTAGCGACCACAGCGAGCGCCGCTATGACTCGTCCCACCAGCAGGAGGCGATCAAGAGGAGCGGCAGCCGCGAGCAGTTGGACCGCCCCGGAGCACCTTCCCCCCCACAACGCCACCGGCAACCACTCGAACCCCCCCTCAGCGTCTTACTGCTCAAAAACCGCCCCAATGAAGGTAAACACAGACACACACACACACTCACATACACTCTCACGGTTACACATGCACACACACACACACACACACACTCACACTCTCACACACTCTTACAGATGAACACGCACATGCACTCATGCACTCTCACATACAATCTCATAGACACACAAAAACAGGCACGCACAACGATAGACTGAAATGTGTTATGCAGTTGTTCATGCCAGAGGCCCTCTGACTGTGTGTGTGTGTGTGTGTGTGTGTGTGTGTGTGTGTGTGTGTACGTGTGTAGAGTATGGCCTACGGTTGGGCAGTCAGCTGTTTATTAAGGAGATGAGCAGCACTGGTATTGCGTCCAAAGAGGGAAGCCTGCAGGAGGGAGACATCATCCTCAAGGTGGGTGTGAAAAACTGTGTGTGTGTGTGTGTGTGTGTGTGTGTGTGTGTGTGTGTGTGTGAGAATGTGTGTGTGTGAGAGAATGTGTGTGTGTGAGAGAATGTGTGTGTGTGAGAGAATGTGTGTGCATTTGTAGCAAATGTAACCCATGGTCTCCCTATGCTGTGTGTGTTCCATGGCGTGTGTGTGCTCTGAGTATGTGTGTCCGATGTTTGTCTTCATCTTTGTATGAATGTGTGTGTGTGTGTGTGTGTGTGTGTGTAGATAAATGGCACGGTGACTGAGAACCTGTCCCTGGGTGACGCGGGTCATCTGATAGAGAAGTCCCGCGGGCGGCTACAGCTGACCGTGCAGAGGGACCGGCAGCAGGTGCTCGTCAGGATTCCGCCAATGGAGGACAGCGACTCCGAGCTGGACGGTTAGCTTTTACCATACACAACTGTACTCACACATACACATACACACACACACACACTGACACACATACACACTCTCACTCACACTTGTGCGCTCTCACAGCAGTAGATACCATACCTACACACTACACACACATACACTCACACATTCACAAAGGTGTGCACTCTCACAGAGATGCATTCACGTATGCCACCTAATAGAACTCAACGGACAATGCGGTATCTAGCTTTCTAATGTGCTACATGGTATACATCTATATGCGCACTAGAGATGCTTTCTGTTTGGTGTTACTACTGAGTATTTCTTTAAGGCCATCTTTCATTGTACCCTCTGTGTGTGTGTGTGTGTGTGTGTGTGTGTGTGTGTGTGTGTGTACGTGTACGTACGTGTCTCTCTTCAGATATCTCTGAGATCGAGTCATACCGTTCCTACTCACCTCAAGAGGATAGACGTGGCCACCAATCAGATCTTTCCTCCCATTCATCTAATGAGAGGTTACGAGACAGACCAAGGTAAGCAGCACCTGTGATGGCAGCACTTACGTACTGCATGTCCTCAGTCAATATAAATTTGATGTATTTATTATATTGATGTTATTCTCTGAGTGGATTTGCTTCTTCAGTAAGTATAAATGCATAAGCTGATGTAGTATATTGATGTAGCATGCAGTTGATCTGTGTCCTTAGTCGGTGTTCAATGGATGTGTGTTTGGTTTCTTTCTAAAGTTCCTGTCTTCTGTTGGCCTGTTGCATTCTGATGTTCGGTGTTCTTTAGGGACGACCCCCCAAGTCGACTGGCTAAGATGGGCGCCATGGCAACGCCCTTCCGCCCTCCTGAGGAGAAGGCCCCGCCCCCACTGGAGAGGGAGGCACCAGGAGACATTGAGGCGGAGCCAGAAGGTGCTTGTTGTTAGTTGCTTATGGCCAACACACAACACACAGAAGATACACTTCTCCCTCCTCCACACACACACACACACACACACACACACACACACACACACACATTAAGATACACTTCCCTTACATTAACACATGCACACACTTTTATGCACACTACTTCACACATTCATAGACACACTCATCATTCCAGCACACTTATCAACGTCCTCTGATAAATTTCTTCTCCCTCCTCTACACACACACACACACACACACACACACACACACACACACACATTAAGATACATTTCCCTTACATTAACACATGCACACCCTTTTATTCACACTAACTCACAGTCATGCACACACACACACACACACACACACACACACACACACACACAGACACACATACACACACACACATCCCAACACACTCAATGTCAGCCAACACAGCAACGTCCTCTGATATGTTTCTTTTCTCTCTGCAGCCCCTCCCTCCCCTGAGGTCATTGTTCCCCCAAAGGTCAACCCCGTCACAAAGGTCCACAACGTCTCAAAACCCCTCCCCAAACCCCCCCTGAAGCCTAGTTCTGAGGACCTAGAGATCTATGGGTGAGTACACACACACACACGACACACACATGCACACGCACACATATACATACATACTGTACATACAAGCAAAGATGGACATGCATACAGTGCTCGGCAAAAGTGAATACCCCCCCCCCCCCCCCCCCCCCCAATATTGCAAACCTACTTTTTTTTAAATAAGGCATTAAGATACATTTTCAAAAGAGATATTTTTTATTCCTCTTTTAAGTCAACTTTTGCATGGGTGTATTCACTGTACACTGACACAACAGAAACCCCCAGAGGGCCCATACCCACAGATTACTGCCATGAAGCTTTGACCGCTATTTAAAGATTTTAATGTGTGTGTTTTTAAAGTGTGCTTAGGAGTTTTTAGTGTTTATAAAGATTTTCATATGTGTGTTTAGTGGTTTTTAGAGCTCATATGCCTTCCATATGTATCAGCTTGCATGCTAGCCAGATGTGATCAATGCTAACGCTTCTGCTATTGATGGTATTTATGTTCTCCCACAATGGCATTCTACTGAGTTTAAGATCCAACCTGACCCTACCTAAGTAGTGTGTGTGTGTGTGTGTGTGTGTTCTGGCAGCCCCAACACGGTGATGGTGCGTTTCCAGAAGACGGACAGTGTGGGCTTACGTCTGGCGGGTGGTAATGACGTGGGCATCTTCATCGCCGAGGTACAGGATGACAGTCCAGCTGAGGTAGAGGGACTGCGTACGGGAGACCAGATCATGAAGGTATGTCTGCCCTCTCCTTCTTTACTCATCTCACCTGTCTCACCTGATCTACTCATCTCACCTGTTCTATACATCTCATCTCATCTCATCTCCTCTCCTCTCCTCTCATCCCTACCTCACTGGGTGTTCATTCAAACATATCTTGGCTTGGACAGCTATTCACATTTGACTACCTCCCCACACGGGGTACCCCATGATGTTGGGGCTCCTTCTCTTTGCCATTTGCCATCAACCTCCTGGGGTTTGGTCCTATCAGCTCACGCGGCTTCTCACATCACTGCTATTCAGATGTACACAGCTCTACCTGTCATTCCTACCAGACGACCGGTTGCATGGTTGTGCCAATTTGCAATATTGAATAAATCAGATCCTTCATAACACATTATACGATCCAACTCCTGGTACAGGCCATGGTTATATCACAACCCAACTATTGTAACGCCCTTCTAGGTCTCTCTCTTATTTATTTATGCACTTTACTTAACTTAGTTGTGAACTGTCATTCTATTTCTTATGCAAGCTATTACATATAACACTATTGTCTCCTTTTCAAATTGTACCTTGATTTTTCTGTAAATTCCTTTGAACAAAAGTGTCAGCTAATTGACTAAATGTAGATTAGATGTAGATGTAAGCGAGTTGTGTGCTGTCCTGCAGGTGAATAATGTGGACTTCAGGGGGATGGTGCGGGAGGACGCTGTGCTGTTGCTCCTGGAGATCCCTAAAGGAGATGACGTCACCATCCTCGCTCAGAGCAAGCCTGACGGTAAGAGCACCTGAGTTAATAATAATAATAATAATAATAATAATACACTTTATTTAAAGGCGCCTTTTATTGGCACTCAAGGTCACCATACATACTGTACATACAAACATACATAAAACATTTAAAACACAACAATAAAATATGTACATATAAAAAGCAGCAGAAAGGGGTAGAGGAATAGCATCAAATGGAATAAGCAGTTTTAAACAGATGTGTTTTGAGTTGTGATTTGAAATGTCGACAGAACAACTGTGTTAGCCAGTCACCACCTCAGAACACCAGAGTAGCGCTCCGTCCGCCTGTAGGCAGGGACAGAGCAGTGACCCCACCAGGTCTTGAACACTCAGGCACCACCTCAATGCATGTGTGTGTGTGTGTGTGTGTGTGTGTCTTTTATAGTGTTCAAAGACATCGTGGATTCAGGACGAGGGGACAACTTCTTTGTACGCACGCACTTTGAGTGTGAGAAGGAGTCGCCGCAGAGCCTGCCGTTCGGGAGGGGGGAGGTGCTGAAAGTGGTGGACACGCTCTACGATGGCAAGCTCGGCCACTGGCTGGCCATCCGCACAGGCCAGGACAACCAGCTGATGGATAAAGGCACCATCCCTAACAAGAGCAGGTGAGACGAGCTGGTGTGTGTGTGTGTGTGTGTGTGTGCCCGTGCCCACTCAGGGCCGAGCAGATGTGTAAGGTGTGTGTGCGAGCATGTCTGTGTCAGTCTCAGTGCGGAGCACATGTCTAACGTGTTTGTCTGTGTGTGTGTGTGTCTGTCTGTCTTAGGGTGGAGTATGTCTAGCGTGTGTGCATCTGTGTGTGTCTAAGGTGGAGCAGATGTCTAATGTGTGTGTGTGTCTCAGGATGGAGCAGATGTCTAATGTGTGTGTGTGTTTGTCTCAGGGTGGAATATGTTTAACGTGTGTGTGTGTGTGTGTGTGTGTTTGTCTCAGGGCAGAGCAAATGTCTAACGTCCAGCAGGCTCAGCGCGTGGCGACTGGTGACCGTGGCGACTTCTGGCGTCTCAGAGGTCAAAGGGCAGCGAAGAAGAAGGACTTGCGGAAGAGCCGAGAGGATCTGAGCGCCCCCTCACTGACCACTCGCTTCCCCGCCTACGAGAGGATCGTCCTGAGAGAGGGTACACACACTCACACACACACACACACACAAAGGGTTCAGCTTCAGCAAGTTAGCATCTACGTTGGCCGCCACCATCTTTAAAAATGGCGTTCGACATGTGATCACTTGCTGACGTTTTCACAAACAAACCAATCAGCTGCCACATTACTGGATGGACAGAAATGTATGCTGCCTGTGTAGAGATACTACCATCTGTTTTAAATGCCATTGTGTGTGAATGTGTGTGTGCATTCTTAAACACTGCGTTTTTGTGTGCGTACTAAACTACTGTGTGTGTGTGTGTGTGTGTGTGTGTGTGTGTGTGTGTGTGTGTGTGTGTGTGTGTGTGTGTGTGTGTGTGTGTGTGTGTGTGTTCTTTATAGCTGGATTCAGGAGACCTGTTGTGTTGTTCGGACCCATTGCTGATTCAGCTACAGAGAAACTGACCAGTGAATTTCCTGAAGAATTCATCATTGCCAGTGAGTGAGGTCGTGTGTATGTGTGTGTGTGTGAGAGAGAGAGAGAGAGATGTGCAAAACATTTCCTTTGATCCTATCTTAAATGTAAGCAATCTATCTGGTTCCTGGTTGCCATTTAGAACTCTTACATAGATCACCAACCCAAGATGCAACCAACACTATGCGAAACTGTGGTATCCTGAGCTAATATTTCTATCTTGTCTTGTGCTTGATAGAAACTGAGGCCAGAGATGCAGGCTCAGAGGCGTCTTCAGGAGTGGTGCGACTCAACACCATTCGTCAGATCATCGAGCAAGTGAGTCTGTCACACACACACACACACACACACACACACAGAGTATAATGATTACTATAGAACATGTGTAAACAGACCTAGTTCCTCTGGTATTTAGTTTTGGGTTGACTGTGTGTGTGTGTGTGTGTGTGTGTGTGTGTTAACAGGACAAACATGCTGTACTAGACGTGACCCCAAAGGCAGTGGACACTCTGAACTATACGCAGTGGTACCCCATCGTGGTGTTCCTGAACCCAGACAGCAAGCAGGCCGTTAAGACCATGAGGAAACGCCTCATGCCCTCCTCCAACCGCAGCGCACGCAAGCTCTACGAGCAGGCCGTCAAATTACGCAAGACCTGCAGCCACCTCTTCACAGGTACACACACACACACACACACACATACACATACACACACACACACACACACACACTCCAACCATAGTTCATGCAAACTCTATGAGCAAGCTGTCAAATTGCACAGGGCCTGCAGCCACACACACACACACACACACACACACACACACACACACACACACACACACATTAACACACACTCACTGATACTCCCACACAAACTCACTGATACACACACATCCATGGGCACACACTCATACAGTGACTTGTCCTGTTGCAGCCACCGTAGACCTGAACTCCGCCCATGACGCTTGGTACGGAAGCCTGAAGGAGTCAATCCGGGAGCAACAAGACCGTGCCGTCTGGGTGTGTGAGGGCAAGGTAAGTGTGTGTGTGTTGTGTGTGTGTGTGTGTGTGTGTGTGCGTGTCCATGCACAAATAACTTAAGAGTCAGGCCTTAAGAGTTGCGCTAGCAGCTTGGGCTTTTAACTCGATCGCTAATGCGCTCGATTCCCAATTCAAGGTGCTGCAGTTTGCAGTTTCATGCTAAGCAGCTTGGTCAACATAGCACAGGCTACATGTTGTGCATGAGTGTGCCTGTGTGTGTATGCATGTTATGGTGTGTGGTGTTCACTGTAGTTTCTCTTCGGTTAGCTGGATGGCTCTGACGAGGACCTGGATCTCCAGGACGACTGCATGTCATACCTGTCTGCAATGAGCGCGGACTACCTGAGCTTGGACAGCCGACTGACCAGTGACTATGGTGACACGGAAGATGAGGGCGGAACCTACACCGATAACGAGCTGGACGAGACGATGGACGAGCCACAGGTGTCGGCAATCAGCCGCTCCTCCGAGCCCGTCCAGCCCGACGAGGTGAGCATAGACACACACACACACATACACACACACACACACACACACACACACACACACACACACACACACACACACACACACACACACACACACACACACACACACACACACATACACACACACCTTCACACACGCACACATTTAAACACAGACACACACACACACCTTCACACACACACACACACACACACACACACACACACACACACCTTCACACACAAATATACACACGTAAATGTACACATGCACATATACATACACACACACACACACACACACACACACACACACACACACACACACACACACACACACATATACAGTACACACTCTGGAACACACATGCCCTCTGCTGGGGATGGAGAAGAACTGGAGGCAGCTGTCAATAGTAAACCTGAATCCTGCCACTTATGAGCTCTGTATTATATTTAACGAACATGGTGTGTGTGTGTGTGTGTGTGTGTGTGTGTGTGTGTGTGTGTGTGTGTGTGTGTGTGTGTCAGCGTGAGCGTGAGCGTCCTCAGCCCCGTATGCGGAGGTCCGGCAGCAGAGAGGTGCTTCGTGAGCCGAGTCCTCCCCCCTCATTCGTCCCTGAACCCCCGCGGGTGAGACATCCCTCCATCCTATAATCATCATCCCTCCATCTTACACTCTTCCTCATCCCTTCATCCTCATCCCTTCATCCAATACTCCTCCTCGTCCTCCATCCTATACTTATTTTCATCCATCCTATACTCCTCCTCCTTATCCTCATCCTTTACTCCTCATCTTCATCCCTCCATCCATCCTATACTCATCCCTTCATCTTACACACCTCCTCCTCATCATCATCATCATCCCTCTATCTTACACTCATCCTCATTACCTCTCTTTCCTCATCCAGCCATCCTACAATCCTCTTCTTCACCATCCCTCCATCCTACATTCCTCCTTCTCCTTGTCATTATCCCTCCATCTTACCCTTCTTCTTCTCCTCTACATCCCTCCATCTTACACTCATCCTCCTTCCATCCTACACTCTTCTTCATAATCATCCCTCCATCCTACACACCTCTTCCTCCTCCTCATCCCTCTATCCTACACTCCTTCTCTGCATTCCACTATCCTACACTCTTCCTTGTCATCTCTCCATCCTACACTCCTCTCTCTTCTCACTCCTTTCTCTCTCTCATCCCTTCTCCATGCTGGACCTGCTCCTGTCTTCCGCCCTGCCCTCTCTCTATTCTTTTCTGTCTGGACGGTGTGGAGTGACTGCACATTTGTCTGTGTGTGTCTGGAAAGCTAGGTAACTGTGGCCTAAGTACTGCAAGTCTAATATCAGTGCTGCATTCAGGAGATTCACCTCCGCCATCTTCTCTACTCTAGTTGTTTGATCAAGTGTGTCTGATATACTTGTGATTGTGCATATTTGCTGTGTATCTGTTTATGAATATGTCTGTGTGTGTGTGTGTGTGTGTGTGTGTGTGTGTGTGTTTGTATGTTTGTGTGTGTGTCTACTAGGTGCGTCTGCAGTCCCGTGGCGAATCCCGGGACTCCCCATCCAGCAGCACGATCAGCAGTGATGCGGGACCCTCTGGGGCGAAGCCCCTCCCCCCTCCTGTGGCCCTCAAGCCCTCCCTCCGCCCAGTCCCCGCCTCCAGCACAGCCTCCCCACAGGCGGACGGGCCGGACCCTGCTAACAAATCCTTCATGGGGAAGGTGAAGACACACACACACACACACACACACACACACACACACACACACAAACTACGATCTTTCATAGAGAAAGTGATAGCATGCACACACACACACTAATCCTTTCTCTCCTTTCCGCTTCTTCATGGGGAAGGTGAAGGGTCACACATAGACACAGACACACACACACACACACACACACACACACACACACACACACACACACACACTTCGCTCTTCCATGGGGAAACTGATGACACACACACACATACACACACACACACTAATCCTTTCTCTCCTCTCCGCTTGTTCATGGGGAAGGTGAAGGGTCACACACACACACACTAATCCTCTCTCTCTTTCCTCTCCGCTCCTTCCTGGAAAAGGTGAAGGCCTTTGAGCAGATGGACCACCTGGCGAGAGCCCAGCGCCTACTGGAGCTCAAGGAGGCCGAGCAAGCACGGGTATGTACACACACACACACACACACACGCACACACACACACACGCACACGCACAATTAACTGATAGCCGTAATTCAAAGCTGATGAATATTGTGTGTGTGTGTGTGTGTGTGTGTGGGCAGCTGGAGATCTCTCAGAAGCATCCTGACATCTATGCTGTTCCATCGAAGTCAAAGCCAAACCATAATCGGCCCCAACCAATCGGGTGAGTCCATGAAGGCCAACACACCAATCTGATCTCTTATGTTTCTGCCCAAGCTAACTGAAGCTAATGCAGTGTGTGATTGTGCATGTTACTGTATGTGTGTGTGTGTGTGTGTGTGTGTGTGTGTGTGTGTGTGTGTGTGTGTGTGTGTATATACATGCAGATCCAGTGCTAACTCAGACCACCTAGCCACGGGGTCTCGTACCAACAGCCGTGATGATGAGGATGAGGAAGAGTATCGCCGGCGGGGGTCTGACCAATCACGGCGAGGATACTACAGTCAACAGAAGTACAATGACACAGAACTGTAGACTACGATTCCCAGCATCCCACAGGGACATCCAATCCCCCAACATTTTTTTTATACATGACTGGAGCAGAAGCTCAGTGTACATAGACTCCAACTCCGTGGGGATTCTGTTACGCTTTCATCTTTTAGTGTTTATGTCTTCTGTCGTCAGTGTCTCCCTCTTAGACCTCTGAAGCGCGTGTGTGTGTGTGTGTGTGTGTGTGTGTGTGATCTATAAAGTGTAAATCAATCTGCGTAAGTGCCTTTAGAGACAGTTGACATAGTGATTGACATCTACACACACACACACACATACACACATATACACACACACACACACACACACACACACACACACACACACATACACTCCTATGCAAAGTTTAGGGGAATATAGGGGAGATTGTGTGTGCATGTGTGTGTGTGTGCGTGCTGGCATGATGGCTCTGTAGCTCTAGGAGTCTCACTTCTGTTCCTGTAGGAATTCATGTTCTGTCTTTCTATTTCATGACAAATGGATGTAGAATTCAAATGGATGTTTTTAGCTTTTACACAGAAAATCTTCACACAAATAAATAAACAACAAACAAATGAATAAATAACTCATTACTCGTGCTGGCTCTCGAGTCTGCTTTTACTTTTCAACTACAATAATGATGATGATGACGAAGTCACCATCGACGGTCAGCATTCCAAAGCCCCAGGATCACCCAAGAACCGCCAACAGACGTTTGCCTGTCTATCAGTCAATAGGCCTGATGTCTGTATGTCAGAAGGCCTGATGTCTCTCTGTAGGTCAGTAGGCCTGATGTATGTTTGTCAGTAGGTCTGATGTTTATGTGTCAGTAGGCCTGATGTCTATGTATGTCAGGCCTGATGTCAGTAGGCCTGGTTTCTGTATGTGAGTGGGCCTGATGTCTATGTATGTCAGTAGTCCTGATATCTGTATGTTTGTCAGGCCTGGTCTCTCTATGTATGTCAGTAGGCCTGATGTCTGTGTGTCAGTAGGCTTGATGTCTGTAGGCATCCATAGTTGAGACTGATGAGTTGTCAGTGTGCAGGTTCAGGTGAGTGTCTTCCTGCTGGTGGAGGAATGTGTAAATTAAGGCTCAAGTTTAATCCTGAGGGGGAACCTGGAGGAACCAGGAACCTTCTGCTGAACCCTGAGGGGATGGAGGAACCAGGAACCTGCCGAACTCTGAGATGATGGAGGAATCTTCCTCTGCTGTAGTGTGTTGATGATGATGAGGATGATGTTCATGATGAAGAAATGCGTGCGTGTGTTCATCAGGGTGTGTTAAATGTAGACCGGCTGCTCCTGAGCGGTTAGCAGGCGATACATAGCAGCAGGCATGGTCTTCATGTGGATCTGTCAACACACACATACAGGCAGCAGGCTTACTGTGGGGTATTCATGCGTATTCAGTCAAGTGACAACAGGGACCAACCAATGGTTATTTATTTGACAAAGTGGTTTAGCTACTGTTAAGTTTATACTGTTTTGGTGATGTGAAGGTTATTGGCCTACAGCCAAGGTGAATTCATGTTTCGGTCAGGGTTAGGGTTAGGCTCTAGTCTGTTTTAGTAGGGTCAGGGTAGAGGGCCATTCACATCAGGATTGATAACTATAATATAACAGTAAAGACAGAAGCATCCACACTGACCAATGATAAGGAAAGTTATCGTTATAGTTATTGTTCTTGGTGTGAACAACCCAGCTAGGGGATATCTATTCTTGTAAAATACATCGCTCTCCTTCATGCAGGGGCCTGTTTGTGTGTGTGTCAGTTAGGGATGCACCGATCCGATATTTGGATCGGATATCGGCCCCGATATGAACAAAATAGCTGGATCGGGGATCGGAAAAAATGAGCCGATCCATGGGCCGATCCGAATTTAATTTAGTCTCAAAAAAAGGCTGAGCCATGACGCGCAACCAGCCATTAAGCGCCCCTGTAGCAGCAGCTCACTAGCCTGGCACGCCCTCCCAGTGACGCAACGCCTTCAGGCTTTTGCTGCTGGTCTGGCCAACTGCTCATTGAGAACGATTTCTGAGTTCCCGAAATCTGCGGAACTGCCCCCTTTGGTCGAGAACCAATCAACTTTGAGCAGCTCCAACGGCTCTGGGTAGAGGCGTGTTCAAGGCAGAGGAAAGAGTGTTGTTATTGGTTTAAACTCGGCAAACCGCTTTCTGACATCTACCAGTAGCAAATCGAGGCACTTAAAGGAGGCGGGTCAACCAGCGCTTGCAAGAAACCGTGTTAGTACAGGCTGTTGGTCAGACTAAAGTCTCGCAGAGCCTTTGAAAGTCGATGGTAATCAGGCTAGCAGCTCACTGCTGCGGGTTAGA
>NC_085016.1:16496484-16503984 GCF_963854185.1 Sardina pilchardus
CATGAGTCAGCAGCAGCCTACTGTGAGTGCCAGTGACACAAGTCTGATTTATTCTTGAACAGAAAATCAGAAGTGTGCGCGTGTGTGTGTGTGTGTGCATGTGTGTGTTTGTTTGGGAGTGTGTGCGTGCATCAGGGGATTTTCCTGGACAAAAATGAGTAAACTAGTAGAAATTGGTAAAAAATAAAGTAAACTACCCAGGACAGTGTTGAGAAAATTATGAGTATGTATGTATCAGTGAGTCTGTGAACATGGGTATATGTGCGTGTGTGGGTGTGCATGTGTATCTGTGTGTGTTATGTGTGATTGTGTGCAATTGTGTGTATGTGTGTGTTCATCACTCACCTCATCATAAGGGACTGGTGAGCTGTCAGTCACATCACAGTGCTGCTGTGGCCTCAAGCTTTCCTTTCCCCGCGGAGCAAAGGCTTCTGGGACTGGGCGCTGAGGAGAGGAGCATTACTGAGTACAGGACTCTCCAGTGTTACTTTTACATCATTGATCAGCTGTCAGGTGATACAGAGGAACAGCACAGACAGCAATGCTATTGACCTCTAATTACAGCAGAACTACTGACCTCTAAAGACTGCAGAGCTACTGACATCTAAACACAGCAGAGCTACTGACCTCTAAACACAGCAGAGCTACTGACCACTCTAACCTCTAAATACAGCAGAGCTACTGACCACTCTAACCTCTAAATACAGCAGAGCTACTGACCACTCTAACCTCAAAAGCTACTGACCACTCTAACCTCAAATAACAGCAGAGCTACTGACCTCAAATAACAGCAAAGCTACTGACCTCAAATTACAGCAGAACTACTGACATCTAAACACAGCAGAGCTACTGACCTCTAAACACAGCAGAGCTACTGACATCTAAACACAGCAGAGCTTACTGACCTCAAATTACAGCAGAGCTACTGACATCTAAACACAGCAGAGATAACTGACCTCAAATTACAGCAGAGCTACTGACCACTTTAACCTCTAAATACAGCAGAGCTACTGACCACTCTAACCTCAAATTACAGCAGAGCTACTGACCACTCTAACCTCAAATTACAGCAGAGCTACTGACCTCAAATAACAACAGATCTACTGACCTCAAATTACAGCAGAACTGACTTCAAATTACAGCAGAACTACTGACATCAAAACACAGCAGAGCTACTGACCTCTAAACACAGCAGAGCTACTGACATCAAATTACAGCAGAGCTACTGACCTCTAAACACAGCAGAGCTACTGACATCAAATTACAGCAGAGCTACTGACCTCTAAACACAGCAGAGCTACTGACATCTAAACACAGCAGAGCTACTGGCCTCTCGGACTTCTAAACACAACAGAGTTACTGACCTCACTGACCTCTCTGACCTCTGCAGCAGAGCAACTAACCTCTTCCTCCAGGCACTGTAGCAGGGCGCTGGCATCGGCATGTGAGAGTTGGGGATGGTGATAAGGGGAGCTGGCGTGTGATTGGGTGGTTGGCTGACAGCGGTACAATAGGTTGTCCTCTGATTGGGGGTTGCAGCGATACAAGAGGCTGTTTTCTGATTGGGTAGGTGGCTGAGAGTGGAACAGCAAGTTGTTCTCTGATTGAATGGGTGGCTGACAGTGGTACAGCAGGTTGCTCTCTGATTGGGTTGGGGGCTGACTGTTCAACAACAGGTTTTTGTCTGATTGGGCGGGGTACTGAGAGTGGAACAGCAGGTTGCTCTCTGATTGGGTTGGGGGCTGACAGTGGAACATCAAATTGTTCTCAGATTGGGTTGGGGGCAGATAGTGGAACATCATGTTTTTATCTGATTGGTTGGGGGACTGAGAGTGGGACAGCAGGTTGCTGTCTGATTGAGAGTAGCAGTGGTAGAGGGAGGTTTTATCAGTTTTGGGGGATGGAGGTCTCATCACCCACACTGGCTCAGAGGGGAGGTCGGGGGTATACGGGGATCGCACGGCCTTCTGCTTCACCTCCTCGATGGCCTCTCTGATGTCCTTGATGGCCTGAGAGACAACATCTCCAGCATCTTTGACAGATGCCACCCCTACAGTCTGATTGGACAGAACACACTCCACTCCAGTACTCTGACTGGGTACTTCAGACTCTACCCTTATGCTCTGGTTGGACAGAACATGTTCCATACCCACAGCCTGATTGGGCAGAACAGATTCCACCTCTGTATCCTGATGAGAAGGAAGAGGTTCAATCCCCACACTGTAATTGGACAGACCAGACTTCACCCCTGCAGTCTGATTGGGAGGAACAGGCTCCATCCCAATGGTCTCTTCCATCAGAGCATTCTGATTGGCTGAAACAGAGTCTAATAGTCCCATTACAGCTGACTGAGGATCTAGAGGTTCCTCCTCCGTGATGGGGGGAGCGCCGTCCCATTGGCCAGCTTCACCGTCACTCTCACTGTCTGACTGTTCATGATAGTGGTGCAGGCGGGACCCCACAGATGCCTGCTGCAGGAGGAGGTGCATGGGGGCATTAGTGGGTGTAGAATGAGTGGGTGAGGTCTGGGCAGGGGGTGTGGTTTGAATGTCTGTGACCTCATGAAAGGGTGTGGCTTGAGGGGATGAATCTTGATTGTTGACGGTATTCAGGAAAGGAGGTGTGGTGATAGGAGTGGGTGTGCCCTGCTTGCTGATTGGTATAGTGACAGGAGTAGGTATGGCCTGATTGCTGATTGGTGTGGTGAGAGGAGTGGGTGTGGCCTGATTGTTAGTTGGTGTGGTGAGGGGAGTGGGGGTGGCCTGATTGCTGATTGGTGTGGTGAGGGTAGTGGGTGTGACCTGATTGCTGATTGGTGTGGTGAGGGAAGTAGGTGTGGCCTGTTTGCTGATTGGTATAGTGAGAGGAGTGGGTGTGGCCTGTTTGCTGATTGGTATAGTGAGGGGAGTGGGTGTTGCCTGGTGCTGAGGCCAGGAGGGAGGAGCTCCAGGCTGAGTCTTCTCAGGAGGGTGGGGCTTACAGGGAGGTGGGGCCTGGAGGAAGTCCTGTGATTGGTAGTTCTGAGTGGCCAGAGGCATGACTTGGGCTCCGGTCTCCACCCACATCCCATCCTTCTGCCAATGAGAGTTCTGAAAGTTGGGATGGGAGGGGCTTTGGCTCATGCCCCCTGTGTACTGGTTGAGTGACTGAGGTACTTCAGTACCATCTCTCTCTCCAGACACTCTGTCTATCATAAACTCCTCCTTGCTTTCTCTTTCTCCTGGGATTCTGTCCATAGTAAACTCTTCCTCCCTTTCTTTCTGTCCTGGGAATCTGTCCATCATAAACTCCTCCGGCTTCTGCTGCGGTCTCTCCCGCTGCTGCTGAGGTCTTTCCTGCTGTGTGTCTGTGCACTCTTGGTCTCCACCTCTCCTCTCGTATGCATCTGGCTCCTCCCACTGAGTCTTCATCTGGGTCTCTCTAAGGTACTCTCTTCTCTCCCATTGGGTCTGACCTCTGTCACCCTCTGATTGGTTCTGACCCCTCTCCCACTCTGATTGATTCTGATCTCTCTCCCGCTCTGATTGGCTCTGATGTCTGACACTCTCTGACTGGTTCCTTTCACTGTGCTCTGATTGGTTCTGGTTTTCATCCATGAGGACCTGGTGCTGGACCCCATCACTATGATCTGATTGGCTCTGTACTCTCGCAGCATGCTGGGATTGGACCTGTTCCATCACACTGTGCTCTGATTGGCTATTCTCCCTTGTGGCCTGTTCTGACAGGCTCTGTTCAATCATGGCATGTTCTGATGGGCTCTTCTCCCTTGAAGCATGTTCTGAGTGGCACTGGTCTTGTCTCGGTTTGCTGTGGATTGGAGATGGGAGGACTCTGGTGGGCTCTAGGACCCTGGGCTGGTCTGCAGGTGTGTGTGGAGCCTCTGGGAATGGGAAGGGCTCCTCAGGACTCTGAACTGCAGAGCGGCACACTCTCCAGTCGGGCTGATGAGGATAATGATGAGGGATACTGTTGGCCTTCTGATTGGATGTCTCTCCCAGATGGATCCCGTCTCCTGGCTGATTGGCTGGCTCTTTGTATTGTCTGACTTGTTCTGTCAGCTGAAGGTTCTCTACCTGCTGATTGAACGTATCACGTAGCTGGTGGATCATGGCTGCATTACTTGGCTGGTGGATCCTCTCTCCTGGATAACGGTCTGTCTCTTCTAGCTGGTGGATCATGTGATTGGCCCTCTTTCCCTGTTGGATAGATCTATCTCCCATCTGCTTGGACCCCACTCCTAAATGGAGGTTCCTTTTGGGGAGCTGATTGGTTCTTTCTCTCTGTAGGTGAACTCTCTCTCCCAGTTGATTGATTCTCTCTCCCAGCAGACCCTCTAATTCTCCTTGCCGATAGGCTCTCTCTCCCTGCAGGTGAACCCTCCCTGGTAGCTGATTGGTTCCCTCGGCTTGTCTCCAGGAGTGGGCAAGGCCTGGTCCAAGTTCTCCACGTGGCGCTTCCCTGTGAGTTTGTCTGGAGGCAGGTGCATGGTGCCAACGCTGCTGTGGGTAGGCGTGGGGGGAGGGGGTTGGGTGGTGGGGCTGCTGCAGGGGAGCGTGGGGTGGCACGTGCCTCTGTGGAGGGGTGTGGTGTGGGGGAAGGTGCTGCTGGAGGTGGCTGAGGGCCTGATGAGGGTGGTGCTGTTGGTGTGGTTGGTTCTGGTTGTGGTTCTGGTGGGGAAACGGGTTGTCCTGGTGGAGGTTCTGCTGCTCTAGGAGGTTCAGCTGGCAGGGCCTCAATCGCCTGCGGCCGACCTCTCCGGACTTCCCAGGATACATCTGTGAAGCAGGTGCCGAAGCTCTGCCCACTCCCTCCACTAGGGGGCCTCGCTGGGACCCGGGCCTGTGGCTCATCACTGTCAGCCCTAAAGCACACACACACACACACACACACACACACAGAGCGTTATCAACACACAGAAACACACATCATCATTACACACACATTGTCATCATCACGCACATGCGCATACAAACACAGTCATACATCAAACTTCAGTCCTGAGGTATAACATAAGGCAAAAATTCATGCTTTCCTATATGCACACACAGCATCCACAGTATACAGGTTGTGTGTGAAGAGTAATATCTGTGTGAATGCATGTGTGTATGCGTACATAAGTGTGTGTGTGTGTGTGTGTGCAGTGCACGCATGCGTGTGTGTGAGGAGTCATGTCTGTGTGAGTGTGTGTATGCATAGCGCATACGTGTGTGTGTATGTGTGTGTGTGCGTGTGTGTGTATGTGAGCCGTCATATATGAGTGCGTTTGTGCATAGTGCATACAGTGCGTACATAGTGTGTGTGTGTGTGTGTGTGTGTGTGTGTGTATGCATGTTGAGTATATGTGTAAGCAGATGGGAGTCTCTTATGGCTTTGCTCCTCATGAGGGAATCTAAAGGCCCATCTGTCAGACTCTACAGAGATCTGTGGTTTAACCTCCTACCACTCTCTCAGCTTACACACACACACACACACACACACACACAAACACACACACACACACACACACACACACACACACACACACACACACACACACACACAGAGAGAGAGAGAGATAAATAAACAGCGTTTGATATAGCAGCAACAATTCACTTCAATCTCAACTTTCTGTCGTTTGTAACGTTAGCAACTTTACTTTAAGAGCCAATTGCATAGTTGGAAATTGTAGCGGTCTCTTGTATTACTCTTTATTACCCAAAATCAATATACAGCAGTCGTTCCTGAAAACAAACATCGCTTTGTTTGCATCCACTTCAAAATGGAGTGATGGTTTGGCAGAAGTAATAGCCCACTAATCACTATAATCCTTTGTTCACAACGACATACTGTATATGACACGTCTGATCAAATCACCTGTCAAAACGTTAGAGGCCTTCTACTGACGCACAGCGCCCGGTAATATCTCTCAGGTGCGCGTGTGTAGTTTGACGAGGATTAACGGTTAGGGTTCGCCGGGTTCACAGTATCTTACTTCTTTCGGTTTCTCATTTTAAGTAATTAAACATCCACAAAACAGTTGACTAACGGGATATGGTTGCGCAGGGAGTCGTGCCGGGGGAGTCTCGCTTACCTGTCGGTGCTGCGGGCCAGGAAAGTGTGTCAGCGGGTCCTCATTTTCTTTGGTGCTCGCGGATCTCCGGTCAGCGCGCAGGGATTAGGTTAAGCGCACGCGCCCGCCTCCCCCAGCCGGTGACATCAGACCGGATTACACACAAAGCGCAAAGCTGCCCCTTACAAACAGCCCGCCCCAGCCTCCCCACATACACATGAACACACACACACACACACACACACACACACTCACAAAAAAAACACACAAACATGACTGTTGACTCTGAGCTAAGAATCACCTGCCCGTGTGTGTGATCTTAAAAGAACTCATGCAATAGTCATGCAATGCCCTCAGAAACGATATAGGCCTACTTAAAAGGGGGGTGCTTATTTAACATACTGTAGACTACTTTCCGCACAGACAATTGCAACGTCTGTTTTGCGGCTACCTTTTCAAGTTATCATACAGCTAGGCCTGCCATTTCACAACAGCTGCTTCCCCCACACAACCAAATTATTGCTATAGTAATTATAATTGCTATAGCAATTTGGGGTGGTGTCATGTGAGCATGAACACAGGCAAGTGAAAGATGAATATTTACTTAGATCCTATGTTGTGGAATATGTCAGCATGCCATCTTCCAGACAAACGATAATTAAAGAACTGTATATTAGAAACGGGATTATAAAACCAATTAACAAAGGAAGAAGTCAGCAGCATAGGCTTCATGGCTGGATTAGGCCTAGCCTTCATCTCATCCAACACTCAAAACAGTGGTATTTGTTTCCCCGATTATTTCCCAGGATTTTGCGCTTTGTTCTAAACTTTTAGCCAACACACTATGATTTGGCACTGCGTATTCCACTCAGAAGCTGGCTACATGCTACCATAGTTCACTTTCAGTAGCAAAATAGGCTATAGGAACTCATCATTATGTTTCCATTGCCAGATGGAAGGCTTACAACCACTTATATTGTTTTTAGCTGTGGTTTAAAGTGAAAAAAGAGTCTGACCCATGTGTGTGACCATGATGAAAGAACTAAGGGAACTAATTTGATGTGATGAGAAAATCCAGAATAATTTAGAATCAACTTCAAATCAACCTCCCGGAGGCATCTGCGTGACCTTCGCACCAGACAAGGACAGGCCATTGGGAAGTTTTCCCAGTCAACCACAGTCCTTTGAACGCCGGTGTTCATTCCCAGATGGATATTATTCTATACAGATGCAGCAAGTGGTGTGCATGTGACTCATAATAGCAATAAGAATATGTCATAATTATTACAACTGTATTCAAACTGTGACGTATCCAGCTCTGGACAAGAAGTGCTAAGACATCAGAAACTGAACTAGGAGCAGGTGAAGTGCCATGCTCAGAGCTGTGATCTACAATCTACATGTAGATAAATGACCAAACAGCTACCTGCTCACTTTCTGGTCTATCACTG
>NC_085016.1:16511484-16546484 GCF_963854185.1 Sardina pilchardus
TGCCTGTGTGTTCACTTAGAATCATTCATATGTGCATTCACTGAAAATCAGTCATAATACAGTGGGGGATGGGGGAAGTTCAGAAACATATACAGCGGGGGAAATAAATATTGAGCGGGTCAACATTTTTTTCAGTCAGTATACTTCAAGAAACAAATTAGTTGCAGAAAATGTAATGCAAATAGTATGTGTGTGTGTGTGTGTGTGTGTTTGTTTGTGTGTCTGTGTTTGCGCGTGCGTGTGTGTGTGTGTGTGTGTGTTTGTCTATATTCCTTAACCCAGGCCCTACTGGCCCCCTCCTCTGTGACTTTGAGGCGGGGCTATGTAGCTACTCCCAGGACCCGGAGGACTCTGCTGATTGGCTAAGGACACGAGGGCCCACCCCCACTGCCTTCACTGGGCCCCCAGGAGACCACACCTCTGGTAGAGGTGAGTGGTGAGACAACCTGCTAACGCCTGCTAACCTAAAACGCACACAAAAGACACCATATTTTAGTGCTTCACATCAATTTACAATGATGTAACTCTATAGGCCTACTTGAGATGGCTAACTCAACCGTTAAGGTTAGCTTACCTTCAAACGTGGCCTCTTTGCAGCTACAGTAGCCGCTGGTCTTCTGCTTCATATTCCTGTATGGTTTGCCAAAGTTTCCTTTCTTTTTGTGTCCTTCACCTTGCCTCTGAAGTGTCCTTCACCTTGCCTCTTCTATACATTTCTGGCTGTCTCTTGTCCTTTGGCCTCGCTGTCTTTTGCGGTTTTCAGTAACTACAAGCCACAGAGCAATCAACAGCAGCAGTAATGCCTCGATGTCATCCAGTAATTCCATCGTTGTGTTTACTTTTTACTGACCGCGCCATGACACCTGAAACCGACGTCACGTCAGTGGTGACCGACCCCGCCGACTTCCAGGTCACCGTTTGATGGAAAAGGAAATGGTACTGGTGCTGTGTAGCGCTGCGCTATATCGAACCGAATAGAGTAGGGCTAGCTCGGCAGTGGAAAAGGGGCATAACACTAACTCCACTTACTCCAACATCACTCTCCCCTTACCCTCAGACACCCTCTCCTTACCCTCAAACACCACCCTCCCCTCTCTCTCAAACACCATCCATCCCTGCCTCTCCCCTCTCTCTCAAACACAAATCATCCCTGCCTCTCTTACCTTATACAGGAGTAACACATATAGGAATCACACACCCACCACCACCTGTGTGTCCACAGGGCACTACCTTTACATCGAGGCGTCTTTGATGCTGACGGAGCAGAGGGCTCGGCTGCTGTCTGGGATGCTGCGGGGGTCAAGAGGTCAGCAGTGCCTGCGATTCTTCTACAGCATGTTTGGCTCAGGCTGCGGTGACCTCAGCGTGCTGCTGCGGAGGCCGCGGAACGGCAGGGACGTGTTGCTATGGAAACGCTCCGGCGAGCAGGGTATCTCATGGCTGAGGGCCACGCTCAACTACCAGTGTGACGAACAGCATCAGGTGAAACTCAAGACTAAACTAACACATCAGCACTACGCAATATCCACAGTCATCTGTTTGATTCTTCAAACAAAAGCTCAAGTTTATTAGTCGATTTTGTTCATGAAGCTTTGGACTATACATAACTGAGTAGTGGGCACACAGACAGCCCCCGCCGCTGCTTTGGTGCCTGATTCCGTCAAGATATATATTGATATATATTTATTGATATTTGTTATAACACGCATCTGTTCTCTCTTGGCCAGATTGTGTGTGTGTGTGTGTGTGTGTGTGTGTGTGTGTGACTGTGTGTGTAAGAGAGAGAGAGAGAGAGAGAGACGTATTATTTGTTATAACACAGCTTTGCTCTCTCTTGGCTAGATTGTCTTTGAGGCGTCCAGAGGCTCCTCTGTGCGAAGTGACATTGCTATTGACGACATCACGTTTGAGAGTGGGCCATGCCCAGGTACTGCTCTGGTCTACTACATCATCAGCCTCACAACATCATCAGTTTCATTTCATCATCAGCCTCATTACATCATCAGCTTCACTGTAGTATCAGCTTCATACATCACCAGCTTCACTACAGTGTGTGTGTGTGTGTGTGTGTGTGTGTGTGTGTGTGTGTGTGTGTGTATGTATGTGTGTGTTCACTACATCATCAGCTTCACTGCATCATCATCAGCTAAATTATATCATTAGTGTCACCATTATCACCATCATCAACTTCACAGCAGGCCTTTCTAAACCCAGAACACTAGTGCTTAGTCCAGCTCTCTCACAGTGACCTTGGTTTTGTAAGGCCACTTACAGTTTCAAAGGGCACTGTTTTGAAGGGGTAGGGGGATATGATCACAGAGGCAAACTATGGGATGCACTTTACTTAAGATAGTGCTTTCCATACATGTTTGATATGTAGGCCTAAGTGATGTCTTACTAACACAACACTTTACATTTTCACAGACACAGAAGACTACATCAAGCTATCTGGTTTCCCAGACGGTGAAAATGCAGGAAACATCATTTAGCAAGCTTGTTAAAAGACCAAATGCATTTTATGTTAATTCAGGATATATCAATCAGTTATTAAAGGACATGTTGTTTTCCCTATGAAAATGAAAATGAAAATGTAGCCTATTAAAAATGTAAATGCTTTGAAATGCTGAAAGTTTTTGAAACATTTATTTTTAAATGCAGCTTAAATGATGCAAACAAAAGCAATGTCCAATAGTAAGATACACTAACTACTAACTACAGCTGTGATAAATACAAGCTTTTTCATAAGAGTCTTTGACATTGTTGGTGCCGGAGAATGGTTTTAAAAATGACACCTAAGTAGGCCTAGCCTGAGAGCTGTAATTGGACCTGAATTGAAAAGTGTGTGTGTGTGTGTGTGTGGGTGGAAATCTCAGCGTCCAGCAACAGCATATCATAATTTTGTATGCACAAGGACTCCCTGGTAGGCACTGTTGTGGAAAAGAATGACATTGTGGCTTGTCAGTCATCCAGCATAGACGATAAATGGTCTGGATCTCTTTTCGGATGCGGCAAGGTTGATACTGCTGTGCTCAACCGAAACATCACATGACAAGTTTTGCCCAATCAAAGGCTGGCATCCACTCCGGTTGCGCGCGAACTGAATGTGTGAGAACTAGTCGACTGCTGCAGAGAGCAAGCCAAGACAGAACCGCCGCTGCAGTATGGCGCTTCAAGCCAAAAGGAAGCGAATAAGTCACTCTAATTCACAAGCTAGACCTTCCACTAGCCAAGTGGACCCCTTTGCCGATGGCGATGGCGTCCGTGAGGGATTTGTGGAAGGGTCTATACGTCGAATAAAAATGCAAAACTTTCTGTAAGTACCCGTCACCTGAATCGAAAGTAACCGCTGCTGTGTTATTGTTTGCTAACGTTAGCAGCAATAGCTGCAATGATAACATTGCTAGTGTTCGTTGATAGTCGAAGAAATAGTAGTAATCATAGTAGTGTTAACGTAATTTAATTGCTTCTCTCAATCTGTACGTCGACAAAACAGGAGTTATCGGTGACTTCTTTATCTTATCTTGCTTTCCCTTCGATGGTGTTAGTGATGTGACGTTAGCCTAAACAGTAAACCTAACGTTCACGAACCTGCTACATATTAACGTTATTTATAATGGGCCAACGTTACTGGCAGTAGGCTATGCAGTTTATAAATTGTGAAGGACTTCTTCTGGTATGTTGGAATGCCAATAGATCACGTACGTTGTGTGACATTAACCAGGAAGTACCGTCCTTCTGTCCCCGTGAACGTTATGATAATTTGCTTAGCTAGTTCGTCTCTGCCGCAACACTGACTTTTGGAGTCTTCCAGGAAGGTGACCGGTAATGGTTGTGCAGCTAGCCAAATATTAAGTACTGGTTGGTTGCACTGACGTGAAGAACACGCAAATGTAAACTATCTGAAAAAAGCCTTGTCCTAGAAGTTTGGTGCGTGTGTCAAAAGTGACGTATTTTTTTCTGACTCTGGATATTCATGGAAAACTTATATTAAAAATAGCTGAAGCACTATAAAACACTTTTATTGCTGAGGAAATTACATATGAGTAATAAAACATTGCCGGTATCTGGTTTCAGCAATTCATGCATTAGACGTTATAATGACTTTACTGTGTGGGGTACATCCCAGTCTCTGGATTAACACTAGTGCCTTAGCTCTTCCTGGTTTCTGTGGTTGCCAACACTGCAGTGGAAACTTTTAAGTATCCTTAAGCTGTTTAAATGGCAGAGTTCCATTTGCATGAAAGGATACCTAGTTATCCAGCTCAGCGTTTCTCAAACTATGGGGTGAGGACTGGTGCCAGTTCGTGACAATCTGATCGGCTCCCCTGCAGCACGTATGACCTGGCGGAGGTTTACCCAGGGCCCAACCTCAACATGATTGTTGGTGCTAACGGGACGGGCAAATCCAGCATCGTTTGCGCCATCTGCCTTGGCCTGGCCGGAAAAACTGCTATCCTGGGCCGAGGAGACAAGGTACGTGAAACGCCACATTGGCCCCTCTTAACTAACACTGTCTCAAATGGCGTACTTCTGCACTTACAATACCTAATTTACAGAGTGAGAGAGGGTGTTCACACTGAAAACTCCAACAGCAAAAGTGCACTGCTAGTCCCCGGATGATGCACTCATAAAGTACACGGAGTTGGTGTTCAATATGAGGCGACACTATTCAGTTTCACTATTCTGCAGTTCAGGACCCCCTCTAACATTAACCTCTGCATTTGTGTTTTCTACCTGCAGGTTGGCCTTTACGTGAAGAGAGGTTGCTCGAAAGGCATGGTGGAGATAGAGCTGTAAGTTTGACGTCAGACACCTGATCAGAATAGAACGTACCCCATGTAAACAGACGCCACAACATTTTCAATCGGAATGACCAAAAAACTGTCCGTGTAAACATGGCTAATGTGTGTGTGTGTGTTTATGTGTGTAGGTATAGGACTGGTGGTAACCTGGTCATCCAGAGAGATATACTTGTGGACAGTAACCAGTCAGTGTGGCAGCTAAACGGTCGTCCTTCCAACCAGAAGCAGGTGGAGGAGGAGGTTAGGGCTCTACGCATCCAGGTGGGCAACCTGTGCCAGTTTTTGCCTCAGGTGAGAGACACGTACACTTTCACACACACACACACACACACACACACACACGCACACACACACACACACACACACACACACACACACATATGGGTCTTTTTATGAAACGGGTATCTTTTCCACTATGGCATTGTCATTGAACATTTTCATCAAAAGTAAACTTCTTTTCAATTTTATAATACTTGTGTGTGTGTGTGTCTCTGTGTGCACGTGTGCGTGAGTAGGAAAAAGTGGGTGAGTTTGCTAAAATGAGTAAGCCGGAGCTGCTGGAGGCGACAGAGAAGTCAGTGGGGCCTCCAGAGATGTACAACTTCCACTGTGAACTGAAGAGCTTCCGCAACAAGGAGAGGGATCTGGAGGTGCGTAGACACAGACACCCATACACAAACACAAACACAAACACAAACGTTCTAATGCACAAACACAGACACAAACACAAACATTCTGATGCACAAACACAAACACAAACGTTCTCATACACGAACATAAACACAAACACAAACACAAACGTTCTCATACACAAACACAAACACAAATGTTCTCATACACATACACAAACACAAACGTTCTTATATTTCTTATATCCTGCAATCAAATACTTTAAGATCTAAATCTTATAGATTAAGAAGATTTGCTAGTATCTAATATCTTGCTAATATTTGTGCAGTTTATACTCTAAATGACTGTGTGTGTGTGTGTGTGTGTGTGTGTGTGTTTAGAATGTGTGTAAGGAGAAGGCGAGCTTCCTGAAGAAGGCCATGCAGAGGAATGAGCGGAACAAGCACGACGTGGAGCGCTACCAGAAGAAGAAGAGACACCTGGAGCTCATCCAGCTGCTGGAAAAGAAGAAGCCTTGGGTGGTACGTGTGTGTGTGTGTGTGTGTGTGTGTGTGTGTGTGTGTGTGTGTGTAGAAGTATGAGGAGACTCGTAAGGAGCTGGAACAGCAGTGTAACGTGTGTGTGTGCATGTATGAGGAGACGCCCAATGAGCTATAGCAGCAGTGTAACGTGTGTATGTGTGTGTGTATGTGTGTGTGTGTGTGTGTGTGTGTGTGTGTGTGTGTAGGAGTATGAGGAGGCGCGTAAGGAGCTGGAGCAGGTGAAGAAAGAGCGTGAGGAGGTGCGGAAGAGTCTAAAGGAGCTGAAGGAGCAGCGAGCACCCATGCTCAGAAAGATCCAGAGCATCGACAACCGCCTGCAGCCTACCAACGACCAGATCAGAGAGATGGTACACACACACACACACACACACACACACACACATACACACACACACTCAAAACACGACGCAAACTTAACATGACTGAGTTGGATTCAGTGGATAGGAGCTGTAACGCTTGTGATTGTGCTGTCATGAGGAGCTGATGGTTGTGTGTGTGCGTCTGTTTTTGGGCATGCTCTCTAGAGAAGCTCATGATTGTGGGTGTGTGCGCGTGCCCTCTCGTGAGGAGCTCATGGTTGTGTGTGTGTCCTACAGACTGCAAACATCCGAGAGGCAACTCAGAAATGCAAGCAGAAGCAGGACCAGCTGGATAATAAGAACAAACAGGTCAGATTTGTTTGTGTGTGTGTGTGTGAGAGAGAGAGACTAACTGAACTGATTATCTGTCTTTTAACACAAACAGCAAATCTTTATTTTTAGCTCTGTATGTGTCATTGCCCATGTGTTTGAGATTGTGTGTGTGTGTGTGTGCGTGCGTGCGCAGATCAAGGACGTTGTGTGTTTGTGTGTGTGTTGCTCGCATGTGCATCTTTGTGTGTGTGTGTGTGTATGCTTTTGTATTCACACGTGTGTGTGTGTGTGTGTGTGTGTGTGTGTGTGTGTGTGTGTGTGTGTGTGTGTGTGTGTGTGTGTGTTTGCCTATGTGCAGATCGAGGATATTAAGCAGTCCCTGAGCCTGAAGCAGGCGGAGGAGGCTGATCGCCAGAAGCGCATGGCGAACACGCGCCACCTCATCGCCGACCTGCAGGCCCAGCTGGAGCGCTGCGGTGACCATGACGACCTGGGGCCACGCCTGGACGAGCTGCACCGCCAGCTGCGGTCCAATCAGGAGGACCGGGGCAAAGTGGAGGGGGAGCGAGCGGATCTGAGGAGGCAGAGGGACAGAGACATGGCTGAACTCAGACGTGAGGCTTACATACACACTCACACACATGCAAAACACACTAACACACACGCACGCACACACACACACATGCAAAACACACTGACACACACACAAGCACACACACTAACACACACGCACGCACGCACACACACACACACATGCAAAACACACTAACACACACAAGCACACACACACGCACACACATACATATGAAACACACACACAGACATGCAAAACACACACACACACAGACACACGGACAGCACACAAACATATAAAACACACACACTTATAGACAGACAGACAAGATCAGCATGATATAATAACACACTGCAAATGGTTACACACATTAAGCAGTTAGGGTCATGCAATATGTGTGTCCTGGTGTGAGTTTCACCTTAACTGCAGCTCAAGCTCCTTACGTGCAGTCTTAAGTGTGTGTGTGTGTGCGCGCAGTACTGCAGAACCGTATGCGCAGCCTTGAGGACATGCTGAATCGTAAGGAGGAGAAGCTTCGCAGCCGCTTCACAGATACCCACAAGGCTTTGCTGTGGCTGAGGCAGAACAAACACCTCTTCAATGGGAATGCATACGAGCCCATGATGCTGGAGGTGAGCTGTGTGTGTGTGTGAGAGCGAGAGGTCTGTGTTTGTGAGGTGTTTGTGTGTGTGTGTATGTGTGAGAGTGAGAGAGAGAGAAAGGGCGTGAGAGAGAAAAAGGTCTGTGCGTGTGAGAGGCCTGCGTGTGAGGTCTATTTGTAATCTTCAGTTGGTAAGCATTTGTTGCCTTGAAGGACCTCTGACGGAGAGTGTTTGTGTGTGTGTTCAGATCCGAGTCCGTGATGCTCGCCATTCTAAGTACATTGAGAGCCACATTCCAGTGAATGACCTGCGAGCCTTCGTCTTCCAGAAGCAGGAGGACATGGAGAGATTCATGGTGGAGGTTAGAACAAGCGGCCATTCCCACACACACACACACACACACACACACACACACACGCATGCTCAAATCCTCCATACACACAGTCTACTCTTTTGAACCTTACTATGTATGTGTGTGTGTATGTGTGTGTATTTTCTCAGGTGCGTGATTCTCAGAACCTGCGTGTAAATGCAGTCATCGCACCACCGGACTCTCATGCCTCCAAACCCCCCAGTAGACCTCTGGACTCTCTCAAGTGAGTTTGTGTGTGTGTATTAATGTGTGTGTGTGTGTATTAATGTGTGTGGGAATGGCGGCTTGTTCTAAACCTCACTACCCAACACACGACTTTTATCGATCTGAGGTGCTGCTGTTTGCGTTTTCGATTCCGGGCATGTGCAGGACTGAACTGTGCGGTTTAACACAACCCAGTTTATATATCTATTATTATTGTTATTATTATTATCATCATTATTATTACTATTGACAAGCCTGTTTGTGTTATGCAGGCGCTTCGGCTTCTTCTCATACCTGCGGGAGCTGTTTGATGCACCTGATGAGATCATGAGCTACCTGTGCTACCAGTACCGCGTCAACGAAGTACCTGTCGGAACAGAGCAGACCAAGAACATGATTGAAACGGTAGTCTCTTATGGTGCTGTGTGTGTGTGTGCGCGTGTGTTTGGGGTGGCAAGAGAGGGCAGGGAGTTACTGAAGTGTTTGTGTGTTAAAGAGAGAAAGGGAGAAGGGGGAAGTTATGTGTGTGTGTGTGTGTGAGAGAGAGAGAAAGAGAGGGGGGAGGAGTTACTAATGTGTGTGTGTGCGTGTGCGTACCCATCAGGTGATCAGGGATTCCCAGCTGAGGATGATCTACACGGCGGATGAGAAGTACACGGTGAAGAAGTCGTCGTACTCCAGCAAGACCATCTCCAGCAACTCGGCCCTCCGGCCGCCGCAGTTCCTCACCGTCACCATCGACGCAGAGGAGAAACGCCAGCTGCAGGAGCAGCTCAGGGTCAGTCACACACACACACACACACACCACACACACACACACACACACACACATGTATATACAGACAGACACATGTACACACACACATGCACAACTCACAAGATGCCAGCTGGAGGAACGGCTCCTGGTCAGTCACTTCCCATAGTAGGGTCAACACACACACACACGCACACACACACACACACACACACACACACACACACACACAGTAGCCGTTTCCCAAAGTCAAGGAAGTGCTCCGGTGGAACCTCAGTGACGTGCACGTCCACACTAGTTAGTCTGTTCCAAGGTAGAGTCCGAGAACGCTAGGAGTAGGGAGGCCTCTAGCCTCATCTTCGTAGAACCCGACTTTGGGGAAACGGCAACTGGAGGAACCGCCTTGTCAGGTGATGGACCCTCTGTCTCTGCAGTAGTGATCTGATCTTTGACCTCTGACCTCTGCAGGTTGTGGAGGAGCGCGTGAGAGACATCGACGCTCAGATGGGGGCTCTGCAGGAGCGGCAGGTGCGGCTGGATCAGCGGGACAACGAGCTCCGAGCTCAGAAGAAAGAGCTGTCCGACCTCAAGGGCAAGAGGAGGCAGCTCGAACAGAAGATCAGCACCAAGCAGGACAGGTACACACAAGCACACACGCACACACGCACATACATACAGTAATAAAGAATAGGGCAACATGAAGCAGTTCGAACAGAAGATTAGCACCAAGCAGGACACACACACACACACACACACACACACACACACAAGAGATGAGGCAGGTCAAACAGAAGACCAAGTAGAACAGGGCGCGCACACACACATACAGAAGGAACAGAAGAAGAGCAGGCAGCTCAAACCCAAGATCAGCACCGAACAGGACACACACACACACACACACACACACACACTTAATCCCACCCTTTCTCCACACACTCTCACACTCACACACACACGCACACACGCACACACGCACACACACACTCACACTAACTGTGTCGTCCCCAGCCTGAGGCAGATGGAGCAGAGTGCAGTGGACCTGCAGAGGGTGGAGCAGGACAGCCAGCAGAAGGTCTGTGCCGTCCACACCCAGAAAGTTGCCATCGCCGCCGAGTTTGTTCAATACATGAAGGTGAGCCAAAGGGGTGTGTATGTGTGTGTGCGCGCGCCGTCACCACCAAGTGCAGTGCATGAAGTGGTGTGTGTGTCAGTCAGTTTTTGTTCAAAGCTGAGAGTTATGTGTGAAATGGGTTGTGTGTGTTTTTTCTCTTGTGTCGCTGTGTTCTCTTGCATTACCAGAAGTGTGTGTGTGTGTGTGTGTGCACTATAGGTGCTAGTTGCAGCACATTAGATGATGTGTGTGTGTGTGTGTGTGTGTGTGTGTTAGTCAGTCAGTCAGTTTTGGTACAAAGTTGAGGGTCTTAGTTGTATTGTGTGTGAAATGGCTTGTGTGTGTTTTTTGGGGTTGTTGTACTCTCTTTCATAACCGGAAGTGTGTGTGTGTGTGTGTGCGTTTGTGTGTGTGTGTAGCGCCGGGCCAACCTGAGCAGAGAGAAGGTGTGTTTGTCTCTGGAGACGGTGGCTCTGACTGCAGAGAAAAACCAACTGGAGTCGGATTGCAGAGAGGGATCAACAGAGCTGCGAGCGATGGAGGTATCTCACACTCACTCATACTCAATCATACTCACTCATACTCACTCACTCACACAAACACATATGTGTTTGTGTTGAGGATCTGAGTGATCTTGGGCCTACGTGATGTAATTGTTTATATATGATGTCCTTGTGTGGCCGTGTGTGTGTGTGTGCCTGATTTCTGATGCGTGTGTGTGTGTGTGTGCCCCATTGTTGGAGTGTATTCTGCCTGATTTCTGACGTGTGTGTGTGCCATTGTTTGAGTGTATGTGCCAGATTTCTGATGTGTGTGTGTGGCCGTGCGTCTCATTGTTCGAGTGTACGTGTTTTCATTTCTGATCTGTGTGTGTGTGTAGCAAAGATGTGCTGATCTGGACCGTCGGAAGGCGTCTCTGTTGAGCACATGTAAGAGTCTGATGCAGCGCGCCAGCGAGAAATGCAACATGAGACCGGGAGAGGTGGCCGTACCCCCAGAGCTACACGACGTAAGACCTTACACACACACACACACACACACACATACACACATACACACACACACACACACACACAATTTTTGCATAAGCCTATATCGGTTGCAGTGATCATTATTTATCTTGGTTAAAATCTGAGGCTCCTGTACCATACTGTACACATGCACAAGCATGCAAGTCTTCATTCATTCAGCTTAATGGTAGTGTACAGTTTTCATTTAGTTTATTTGTGTGTGTGTGTGCCTCAGGTTTTCAGCATGCTGCCCAACACCCTGGAGGACATTGAGGCAATGTTGAATGAGGAAAGAACCCGGGCGGAACTCTTCACCGGCATCAGTGAAACGGTACGCCTGTGTGTGTACAGATGACAGTTTTGTGTGTTGGTGTGTGTTTGTGTGCTACTGATAATGTGGTTGCATGTGTGGTTGTGGTGCCTTAGTATATGTATATGTTTTTGGGGCTGTGTGTATGTGTTTTTGGGTGTCTGTGTTGTTCATGGGTTTGTGTCTGCACGTAGGTTGTGGAGGAATACAATCGGAGGGAGCAGGAGATTAAGAATCTGGAGAAGGAGCTGGAAGAGAAGAAGAGCGCTCTGGACACCTACAGGCAGAACATCTCTGAGGTGTGTGTGTGTGTGTGTGTGTGTTGAAGAGTTTGGATGTGTTTTAGTATCAGTGTAGGTGGTTATCAGCTGTAAAGCCTGAAGGAGAGCTGACCTGTGGAACACTGCAGTAGTGACTCAACACTTGCCCCTAAATGCTGTGCTCTTTCTTTCTTTCTTTCTTTCCTTTTTTTGTTTCTTTTTCTCTCTGTCTTTCCCTCCCCCATCTCCTAGGTGAAGGAGAGGTGGTTGAACCCCCTCAGGCAGCTGGTGGAGCGCATTAATGAGAAGTTCAGCGAGTTCTTCAGGTCCATGCAGTGTGCTGGGGAAGTGGACCTGCACTCTGAGAATGAGGTCAGCATTCACCTTCACCCTCACCCTCTCTCTCACAGTCTCACTCCCTCTCTGTCACGGTCTCTCTCACCCTCTCATCCTGATTTTATCATCCTCATCCTATTTTTTGCCATGTTTTTTTGTTTTGTTGTTTTGTTTTGTTTATTAAAATGTCACATAAACCAGGCCAGGAATGATTTACTATCAAATCCCTCTGTAAATATCTTCAGAATACTGAATAAGTATATAACTGGAAAGTTCGGTGTACGTAGGTGCTACATAGGCTGAGATGTTAAAATGACAAAAAAACTTGTTTTGAGAAAACAGCCTTGAAACACAGCCAATGAGATGCGTTCTCAGCCTAGACTTGCCAATGAACTTTCGTGAACGGTTGCGGATACAAAGGAAGTGTCCATATTTGGATTGCACAACGTCACGCAGGAGAAACAGAGCTTTCCAACGATACTACACATGATCTGTTTCGTATCACGGTCGTGGCGAATTTACGAGAAATATACAGCCTACAAAAGATAATGAAATAAACACCTAAATGTGGAAATCGGACTTTGTTGTTGTAGTAGTGCGAAAGAATACATGCTGTTGTCAAGTTGTCCAGTGCATGAAAAAACAATGTTTTCACCTGTCGCGACTCACCTTAAAAGTGTGTGTGTGTGTGTGTGTGTGTGTGTGTGTGTGTGTGTGTGTGTGTGTGTGTGTGTGTGTGTGTGTGTGTGTGTGTGTGTGTGTGTGTGTGTGTGTGTGTGTGTGTGTGTGTGTGTGTGTGTGTGTGTGTGTGTGTGTGTGTGTGTGTGTGTGTGTGTGTGTGTGTGTGTGTGTGTGTGTGTGTGTGTGTGTGAAGTGTGTGTGAGAATTGACCCTACCATGGGAGGTGACTGACCATGGTGTCTGTGTGTGTGTGAGTTGACCCTACCATGGGAGGTGACTGACCATGGTGTGTGTGTTGACCCTACCATGGAAGGTGACTGACCATGGTGTGTGTGTGTGTGTGTGTTGACCCTACCATGGGAGGTGACTGATCATGATCTGTGTGTGCGTTGGCAGGAGGAGTATGATAAGTACGGGATCCGTATCCGGGTGAAGTTCCGTAACAGCACCCAGCTGCACGAGCTGACGCCACATCACCAGAGCGGGGGCGAGAGGAGCGTGTCCACCATGCTCTACCTCATGGCCCTGCAGGAGCTCAACCTGTGTCCCTTCAGGGTGGTGGACGAGATCAACCAGGTACACACACACAGACACGCTCACACACACTCTCTCTCTCTCATCCTCACTCCCACACTCACACCCTCATCCTCACTCACACACTCACACACACTCTCTCTCTCATCCTCACTCCTACCCTCACCCTCTCAACCTCACTCTCACCTCACACACGGATGGACTCTCATGCGCGCGTGGCGCGCACACACACACACACACACACACACACACACACACACACACACACACACACACACACACACACACACACACACACACACACACACACACACACACACACACACACACACACACCTCTACTGGAATGGTCATGTTTGTTTTGTGTGTGCGGCAGGGCATGGACCCGGTGAACGAGAGGAGAGTGTTTGACATTGTGGTCAGGACGGCATGCAAGGGGACCACCTCACAGTACTTCTTCATTACACCAAAGGTACAGACACACATGCACACACACTTAGTAAAGACACATACACATACACACACACAGATACTTGTGCACATACACACAAATTCCAATGTACACACTAAGATGCCCACACACACGCATTCAAATGTACTGTACATACTCCGGCACACACACTCACGTGTGTACATTTACACACAGATAAATACACACAAACTCTCAGATACACATGCACTCACCCATACACGCACACTCACGCGCACACTCACGCACGCGTAAACACACTCAGACACCAAGTCACTCATTAATGAACACTCACACCCCGGTGGGCTCTGCACTAGTCTGATCTGATGATCTCAGTAATACACCAACACACACACACACACAAACACACATCTGTGTTTCTCAGTGATTACAAACATGCAGTGTGTGCATGAGGCATTTAAATGAAGTGTGTGTGGTGTGTGTTTAGCTCCTCCAGAACCTGCAGTACGCAGATGAGATGATGGTCCTGTGTGTGCATAACGGAACGCACATGCTGCCGCCCAGTGACTGGAGCAGCCAGGCCTTCCTTCGCCGACGTGCCCGTCAGAGGCCCAGTCACCATGGAAACTGAACGTTGGCCCGCTGCAGGTGGACCCGGGTCGGTTCTGACTCAAGAGTTCGTTTCTGTTCCAAAGTGTTTACTCTGCTAGTCAAAAAGTGCCTTAATGCACCTGCTACATTCCCTGTTCCTATGTCTGTGTTGTGTTTGTGTGTGAGGAGGAGCCTTCAGTTGAAGCTGTTAAGACTTGAGTCAGTCAGTTTGTCTAGCTGTTCCGAATCAATTGTTTCATAGTAAAGAAATCAAATAAAACGTGTTAGTTTTGAAATTATGCAGTGTTGTTCATGTCTTCATGCTTTATACATCTCTCTCTCTCTCTCTCTCTGTGTGTGTGTGTGTTCGCGTGTGTGTGATTGATTGATCACAGCTTTGAAAGGGTTCGCATATCAGAATTTTATCAAATGAGCCAATCAACTTACAAGATGTCTCATTCATTTCAACATCTAAGTGTCTCTGAGAAAAGTCCGGTTATCTGAAAACCTGAAGCATGAGAACACTATGTGCGGGAACACGCAGCCCCGCGCGCGCGCACGATGAGCCCGTGGCCGTCTTGAACCGCACGCGAGTCTCATTGGAGGTGTGTCTAACTAGAGATATGTCGCTTATACAACCGATGGAGTGACCGCGCTGGACGACCCCTTCATATGGTGACATTGTTATTTAAATACGCGTTAAAACATTGCAATCTAATAACATTGTCTCAATTTTATTATAAAGATTATTGCAGAGATTTTTAAAACATTAACTGCAGTCTGGATGCCGGACCCATGTCCGTTTACGCTTCTCACCGTCAGCTGATGTGTTTTGGACATATGTGGAGTTTCACGCCACGTCTTTCCAAAAGAAATTACAAGTCTTGATGTGGGAACAATCTGTACCGTTTTGATTATTTTGCAGAGAAGGAACCAGACATCTCTGGGAGTTGTTGCTCGGGACTAATTTCGAAGTTGCATAACCATGGCTACCTCCTTCCTCAGGATGGGTCGGATTTGTTGTGGCTTGAAGGTACAAACAGAGATTTCTCTGAGGACTCTGAAGACTTGGGTTATGGCCCGGTGGTTTCCGTCAAACTGCTCATGTGCAATTTTGACCATTAGAAACATAACTTCTGAGTAGAAAACTGAATCTATTCGCCAGATAGGCTACCTCTGGATTCGCAATGGACGCTACCAAAGCCATACTGTTAAAATCCATGTCAGTCAACCTAGTTGCATTGTAGGCTATACCCTGCAAATCCTTAGGCTACGGACAAATGTGGCTCTAACATTAAAGGATTTGGCGTTTCCATGGTTGTTGCTTTGACCGTACAGTTTATGGCTGTGACGGTGCATGTTTGGATTACACAACTTCTTAATTATTAGCACACAGTGGATGAAAGCGCGACTCTTCACAAACCAAATTCCAGTGGGTTTGTTTTAAAAATGCGAATGAGTTGGGTGGGAACCCTGCTGTCACGGCCCCTGCTATACACACAGATACTTCTACCTTTAGGTTAAGCAGTCTAGTTCACGAGCTGAATTTAGCAGCGCACGTCACTGCCAAAGCCCCTAAAGGTCTGTATGGCCACTGCGTGTCAAAACAAGATATGCGACAGTCCAATATGGCACAGCTGTGACTTCAGTTAGCAAGGAGGTGTGCAGTAGGCTACACCTTAGCAATTAACTTAAGTTTCTGAAATTAGAAAGGTTAGGTCAATTTATTTTATTGCATAAATAAATGTGATCATAATGGAAACATAAAACGTAGATGTTGCTGTGCACTGAAACAGAATATGCTACTGAAATCAATAGCCTGGTTTGACTTTGCCATGGCTTAATTGTAAGCAGTTGGCCTATAATACACTAACAAAATAGACTTCATCCAAAAGGAGCTATCTGCCACCCCAAATGATCTGTAACATCCTTGCCACCATAGGATAAGGGGGTACTATCATAAACTCTCTGCTATAGGTAACAAGACAGGCATCACTGGGTAAAACTGCAAATGTGAAGACACTATACACTTACAGTTCCAGCCTTAATCACAGTGGTGCCCTAGTTTACATTGCCACCTACAGGGCATTCCTGATATAACACTCTATTCTAGACAGCATCGATGTTTGATAGCCAGGGCAGTAGCCCATGGCTGGTCTAAACTATCCGACATTGAGGCCTGTCACTGAATAAAAATTTGAAGGAATTTAATCAAAATGTCAAATATCTGTGGTGTGATCCCGCTCTGGCCACTACACTTACCCCCTTGCCATCTAGTCCAAACATCCCTGCTAGTCTGTTAGTCATAAACCTGAGCTCTGGCATCTTAGTCCAGTCTCTAAGATGTGGTATCTTAGTCCATTATCTGAGAAATGTTAGTTCAGTCTCTAAGCTGTGGTATCCAGGCCCCTAGTCTAAGAATGATAAATCCCTGTGGAACTTCCAGAGTGGTTTAAGTTAAAAAAGGACGTCTAAAGACATATAGTCTCAGGAGAGGAAAGGCAAGTTTATTTATAGCACATTTTTTATACACAGAGGCTATGCGCTTTATTTGTGAACCAAACCAAGAAATAAACATTTTGAATAACAGACAATTCATGGTAATTAAATGAATTAAATGAAAAAAAAAAAAGAGGAATATATCTTCAGACGAAAGGGAGATGTTTGTGTGTGTGTGTGTGTGTGTGTATATATATATATATATATATATATATATATACTGTATGCCTATATCATTACAGTCTGAGTGTTATACTGTATTTTTGTGTTTGAGTTGAATAGCCGAACTGTTAGATAACTTATGATCAGCTGGTTGTAGGTCTGAGCTCTGATCTACGCTAACCGCTTGCATTGCTCTGCTCTGCACTGACTGACAGCCATTCCAGGTGAATCTGCATACCAGTTGGAGGACCATACCAGCTGTGGCCTACAGCTCCAAGTTTGGAGACTCCAAGATGGCACCCAGGAAGACAAACATCAGTAAGTCAAATTCTAGACCAATGGCGAGCTGTCAAACTAAAATACGTGCCTCCTTATGCTTCGATCCTTACGCTTCAATCCTCCCTACCTTTGTTTCAGGAATTGAAATACATGTCTCTGTATCAGGAATTAAAAGATTAGTCCATTATTATTAGTCCAGCAGCACAGTCCTGTCATGATCAAAGATTTCTTCGTTGAATTTGACTGGAGAGCTAGCTAGTCCAGTGACTGTCCCAGCTCCTCGTCCACCTAACATGTTTGCCTGAGTAATCATCGTTTCTAAGTATTTTCATGGTTTGCTAAGTAATCTTGTGGTTTGTTATGTCAGTAATATAACTGATTGTTATTGTGGTTATTCTGGTTAATGTGAAACTGTTGTGTGTAATCCTAGTATTGCATGTGATGCAGAAGAACATTTTGATATCTCAGCAGTCATTTTCTCAGTTCTGTTCCTACCCTTCCCCCCACCCCACCCCACCCCCTCTGTCCACAGAGAAGGCCAAGCCCAAACCCAAACTGGACGTTGCCCAGCTGCTGATCTCCCTTGGCATGAGGCCTCCTGTCCAACCCTCCCCTGCCACAAACTCTGCTGCCCCTGATGTCCTAAGACACACCAAACCCGCTGCAAGGGCTGCTGAGACTGGTCCATTAGTGTCCGCATCATCACCTATACCTGCCACTCCTCCACCCCCTCCTGAGAGACCGACCACAGTAGTGGACTCAGCCACCCCTCTGGTCACTGCCACCCTGCAGACAGAACCAAGGACCAGTCCTCCACCATCAGCTGCCTCCCCTCAAACAGAACCAAAGACCAGTCCTGCACCGAACACTGCCACCCTGCAGACAGAACCAAAGACCAGTCCTGCACTGGAATTCACTACAGAGGCTTTCTCTGCCAGAGTTGTTGCCCCATCAAACCTCACTGAGCAAACTGACACTGAATCTGCTTCCTCAGGTGAGTTTGCCTCTCAAGGGTCTGCAGCTGCCCTACTCACTGAGCTAGAGGCTGTCACCCCATCAGGATCTCCCCCAGTACCCCCTCTTACATCTGCTGTGGACTCTAGTGCCTCTTCAGAACCCCCTCCTGCGTCAGCTGTGGACTCTAGTGCCCCTTCTGAACCCCCTCCTGTATCTGCTGTGGACTCTAGTGCCCCTTTAGAACCCCCTCCTGTATCTGCTGTGGACTCTAGTGCCCCTTTAGAACCCCCTCCTGTATCTGCTGTGGACTCTAGTGCCCCTTCAGAACCCCCTCCTGTGCCTGCTGTGGACTCTAGCGTTCTTTCAGGGTCTCTCCCTGTAGATTCCTTCAAGACAAGTGATTCTCTTGGGTTAACAGAAACAGTAATTGCCCTGGAGGAGGTTGTATCAGGTGTTTCTCCTGGGCTAACAGCAGATCCTGAGGTGATCAGTCATGAGAGTACAGCTCATCCAGTTGACCCTGTTTCTGCAGTGCCCACCTTGGAGCTCAGTCCTGCAGAGGCTCCTCTTGCCTTGGAAAGTTCAGATCAACACGGCACAGATGCTCCTTCTGCTAGACCGGCCACCTCCGACAGCGGCGATCTAGATCTTTCTGCTGGTAGAGGTAGCACTGCAGTAGCATCTTCAGAGCCAGCTGTCACTGCATCTGCGGCAGGTTCCCTAGAGGGTGCATCCACCATGGCCACCTCTGCTACCACACCGCTAGCAGAGGCTGAAACCTCCATGGAAATACTCGCTACTGCACCGCCAGCAGAGACCGAAACCTCCATGGAAATATCCGCTACCGTGCCAACGGTAGAGGCTGAATCCACCGTGGACATATGTTCTACTGCACCATCAGCAGAGGCTGAATCCACAATGGAAATATCTGCTACCATACCGCCAGCAGAGGCTGAAATCTCCATGGAAATATCCGCTACCGCACCTCCAGCAGAAGCTGAAACTTCCATTGAAACGTCCGCTACCGTGCCATCAGCAGAAGCTGAAACCTCCATGGAAATATCCGCTAGCGCACCATCAGCAGAGGCTGAAACGTCCGCTACCGCACCACCAGCAGAGGCTGAATCCACCGTGACCACATCTGCTACCGTGCCAACAGCAGAGGCTGAGACCTCCATTGAAATATCTGCTACCATGGGCACATCCACTGTCGCCCCATTAGACTCAGAGGCTGAGTCCACCATTGGCACATTTGGTATCGCACCCTCAGCAGAGTCGCTGCAGGAATCATCTGTATTACTGGGAGATCTTCTATCTGAAGAGGCAGCTGCATTATTGGAAGATGTTTCCATTCCTGATCTCATAAGTCAGGTCGAAGCCCTCTCCCTTCATGAAGTGGCATCTATCTTGGAAACCGTCCCTACTCCTAAAGCCATAGCAGAAGATGTCAATCCAGCTTCCTCTATGCCATCTGTGGAAGTCATGCTCTCAGAGCTTCCCAGTGAGCTTGAAATCGCACCATTTCTAGAAAGTTCCTCAGTGCCCGATTTGACTTCTCACGTGGAGGCTATCTCACTCCTGGAGGTGGCATCATTTCTAGAGACTGTGCCCGAGCCTCCTACCGCCACGGCTTCAGATGCTTCTGCAGAGCCATTGGCATCCCTAGAGGATGTAACGGTGCCTGACCTGATGGCATCTATAGAATCTGTCTCTCTGCTAGAAGTTGGAGCGTTTCTGGAGGACATCTCTGCTCCTGAGGAAGCAATTTCTACCCCGGGAGTCTCTTCACTGCAGCCAGATACCAGTGACCCCTCAGTAGACAACATCTCCCTGCTAGAGGTCACCTCAGGGCTAGAAGATGCCTCAGTTCCCGATCTTACACCCCACCTGGAGGCTGTGTCTCTCCTAGAGGTTTCACAATTTCTTGAAACCGTGCCCAGTACAGACGCAACCACAGAGATTCGTGAAAATGAATCTCCAGGAATCTCCACTGGTGGTGACATCACCTCTCCCACAGCCGGGCCTCCATTAGACTCCGACTCCACACCAGCAGCTGCAGTGACATCCAGTGGACTCCTGGATGCAGTTTGGGAGCATTCTGTCGCCATCGAGACGCCGGAAACTATCACAGATGAATCTGCTGCCATCCAGACGGCAGACGGCATCACAGATGCCAGCCAGACGCTGGATGGCATCACAGATGAATCTGCTGACATCCAGACACCAGGTGAAATCACATATAAATCTGCTGCCGCCCCGATGCTAGACGGCATCACGGATGAAACTGCTTCCCCCCAGACGGCAGACGGCATCACAGATGCCACCCCGATGCTAGACAGCACCACAGATGAATCTGCTCCAGAGCCACTTCCAGACAATGCTCAAAGTCTCATACAGCCAGCCCCTTTAACAGAGTCTCCCATGGAGACCCAGGATGCCCTTGGAAATGTTCAAACAGGGGCGCCCAGAGAGGAACTCACACATACGGGAGCGGCCACAGAAGAACTCACACTCCCAGCAGCACCCACAGAGAAACTTACAGAAGCATCCCCAGAGGAACTTACAGACGCAGCAGAGGAACTCGCACCCACAGAGGAACTCGCACAGGAGAGTGCAGAGGGTACTTGCTTTGGTCTAACCACCTTCAGCTCCTCACTATTTTCTACATTTTCATTAATTCATTCAACAGGACTGCGAGGGTACTCCCTCATTTTCAATCTAGCTGAGATACAACAATAAACTTAAAATACAGATAGCCACGCATGGGCCATTACACAGTAGTAACAACAACAACAACAACAACAACAAAAATAATTTGAGAACCAGTTAAAATAGGTACAGTACAGTTGGATATGGGGAGGTTTGTGACTCATTTACATTTACATTTATAAATTTACCATTTATTTTTCATCCAATGCGCCTTTGAAAAATAAGGAATAACATTCAAGTTACATTGAAGAAGAAACGTTAGTATAGCAATTAATACTGTGAGGAGTGTTGGAGAGCAACATTTGGTTACAGAGCTGCTTCCTGCGGTACAGATCTGATTGACTGACTCAGTGTGGTCAACTTTGATGTCTTGAGGGTCAGTCGGTTGTGTTTCCTGTGGGTCAGCGAGTTGTGCTTCCTGTTGGTCTGTGGGTTGTGTCTCCTGTGTTCTGGACTCTAATGGTCTGATGTGTCCTGCAGCGCGTCTGGACCCGGTGCAGAGGCTGTTTCTGGAGAAGATCAGAGAGTATCAAACCCTCAGCCAGTAAGCAGCCGTGTGTGTGTGTGTGTGTGTGTGTGTGTGTGTGTGTGTGTGTGTGTGTATGTGTGTGTGTGTGTGTGTGTGTGTGTGTGTGTGTGTGTGTGTCTGTGTGTGTGTCTGTGTCTGTGTCTGTGTCTGTGTCTGTGTCTGTGTCTGTGTCTGTGTCTGTGTCTGTGTCTGTGTCTGTGTGTGTGCGTGGGTAGGCTACCCTCAGCAGCCCTGTGTGTGTGTGTGTGACTTTCTGCTAATAAGTAACCTGGTCTGTTAGACTGGGATTGACGCCTTGGCTGCATAATTAGTTTTCGATGCATAGATTGGGGTTAACTTCGGTCTATGGGTTAGCTGTATGCATCACTAGCTCCAGGCCACTGACACAAGTAGAACCCTGCTTCAGTGCTATACTTTGTTCCTCTGTCTCCATGGATATTGAAATTGATTGATTGATTCATTGATTGATTCATTGATGAATTGAAATTCATTATTAACATAATCTTAAAAAAGCATTCTAATTCTAAAATGTCTTTGTACATTATCGGTCAAACGGATAAACAGGGCTTATTTTCATTGTGGTCCTTTTTCTGTCCCTCTCATCCCACATGTTCCCCCCAAATTCAACCACTCACTCTCTCTCTCTCCCATATACACGAACACAAATGCACTCACACACACGCACACGCGCACACACACACACACACACACACACACACACACACACACACCATAGGTCAGCTGGAGGCGTGCCGGAGGCGGGCTCTGATGGCTATGAGTTCCAGCGTCGGCTGGCTGAGGAGGAGGCCAAACTGCAGCGGCTTTACGGTGGTGGTGACCTCACAGAGTTCCCAGAATTCAACTTCCCTGGTGAGTTTGACGGCATCAACATCTCTCTACACATGGATAGACACACAACACATACACGCCATGGGCTACCACATGCACCTACACTATGCTCTCTCTCTCTCACACACACACACACACACACACACTCTCCATGCTCTCTGTCTGTCTCACACACACACAGCATCCTCTCAGAATCCTGAAACCCAGTGGCTTGCTCTAATGTCCTCTGTCTCTCCCTTCACATTCTAGAGCCCAGGCTGGATGAAGCCTCCACTAAATAAGGACCTGACCACACACTGCACATGATCAGTGTCCCAGTGCTGCACTGACCTGTGTGTGTGTGTGTGTGTGTGTGTGTGTGTGTGTGTGTGTGTGTGTGTGTGTGTGTGTGTGTGTGTGTTTGTGTGTGTGAGTGAAGATGCCAAAGCCTCAATCTGGGCTGTGAGTGTGAGGCTGTGTGTGTGTGTGTGTGTGTGTGTGTGTGTGTGAGTGAGAGACAGAGACAGAGACAGAGACAGAGACAGAGACAGAGACAGAGACAGAGACAGAGACAGAGACAGAGACAGAGACAGAGACAGAGACAGAGACAGAGACAGAGACAGAGAGAGAGAGAAGCTGTATGTATGGTAGTGTGATGTGTATGAGACTTGAATTCATTCACCAGCTCTATAGCCTTTATGTAAACTGGGTTTAGGTTTTTTGGAAAAAGGGAACAGTGTGCACACTTCAATTTTAATCCCCGGGCTCTTGTAGGATCTCAGGGGTTGAAATCCTTGTAAGAGAAAAAATAAAATAAATATTTTGTGGATCAAAAATGTGCACGCCTTTGCTTTTTAACTATTTGGACTTTTTTTGTTTACTTCTCATTTTCACACTATATGTTGACATACTGTTGATTGGATGTGCCAGCTGTCAGTCTGGCCAACACTTGACCCTGGCCCTTATAGCCAGCCAGCGGTTCTCTTTAAATCACTGAGTTGAGTTGAATGTTGAGTTAAATTAAATGTAAATATATTTTCATCACAATTTCATTAAGTGTCATAGTTTGCTTTAGCCTACTGTATATATCACTAAAATGTCATCTCAAACACTCTGTGAGCTTTTATCTGATATTGTAGGCTACAGTGAGCAAGATTGCAATGAATATTTCAGACGACTGAGAGGAAAAAGAGTCTGCTTGCCTTCCTCTGAGGCCTCTGGGGGCGAGGCCCGTGCCGCTGAAACGTCATGTCTCCTCCCACAATATGGTTATTCATGAGATAACTCGCCTGCGTGACTTTACGTGGTGACGACACGCGACAACTGCGGGTCCCGATTGCAGCAGCCGCTTGTCATTGTGACGAAGATTGGCACTAAGGTAAGCTGTCACTCAAAATCTTCTTTTTCCGTTCCCTATCAATCAAGCAATCTGAGCCACACACAAAAATGCCGTAGGCGAACAGGCACATGGGATCCTGAGAGGCGTAATATGTGTAAAGGCGTAGGGAAATAATGATGTGCGGAACGGACGGCCTTTAGCGTAAGGCGATTTTCTGGGAAACGAAGGATGAGGACCAGGAGCAAGGCCCAGTTTTTTAATCATCTTTTGTAGAAGTGCGAATGGCGCTAGTGGCGGGGAGGGAGAGGCAGCTGTCCCGAGATTGATTGATAGACGGCAGTGGGCAGGTTTTTATAACAATTAAAGGGACAGGACGAGATTTTACAAAGAAGAAAAATACAACCAGTTTATAATTTTAGCCGCAAATATGACATTCGGCGACGCTAAACGCTGATGTTTGCGGAGGCCAACGAAGCCCCTTGTGTAAACAAACATTTACCTCCATTTCAGACGGTTTCCTGCTACGGTTACGATAGCTAGCATTAGCCATGGCTGTGTTCTGGGGAGGAACATGGCGCCTACATGAGTTCGACTATTCTAAAAGAGATTCTTAATTCAGCAACCTAATGTAGGTTACCGATGTTTACGTCTTGTTCTCTGTAGATGATAGTTCTCAGCACCAAGCCTCTGAATTGTGTCATTGACAACGACAGAAGTGCGTCTACACACACAAACATGGGCACAAAAGTTTCGGTTGTGTCGATACAGTATTCAGCCTTTTCGAGCGTTTAAGGGCGTGAATGCATGCACTCCCCTTGTGCGAGTGTTTTGCAGCAGTCAACATTAGCGGAAAGCGGCATAGAAAAGGCGTGTGGCTGACCGATAAGGTTGCGAGCTAACTTTAAGCAGCCACTAAAGCACGAGGCAGAAAATGAGTAATTTCCGGTCAAACAATTCAAACTAACCCCCGACAACCCCCTGATGTTTTTGACTCCTTTGAAGGTTCGAACAAACAAAAAATACTAAGGGTGTTATGTCGCCAAGTTAACACAACATTACACAAGGCGGCAAAGTTGGTGACCTTTATCGCTTCCCATAATATCCACACTATTAAATAGCCTACTATAAATACTCCTGATATGTGATATGAGAGAGTGATGGCCCCAGCGAGGCTTTAAGAATTACACGAGAGAAATAAAGCGAGTGCCGCATGATGACTGTGATGTGTGTATATCCGCAGGACCGCTGCTGCTGACCGGATCCTCTATGATGATAAAATACTCCGGACATAAACATTAACTATGATGGCTTCCCAGTCCATGCCTGTAGAGGAGTATCAGGAGGCTGAACAGGTGAGCATGCGTGTATGGGGGTGTGCGCACGGACATAAGCACCTATGGAAAGTAAAATCATAAAACTTGTCCATCTGCGCAAACCGAACGTGGCGGCCGCACGCGCGGCCCCGGTAGCGTCCAGTGGGCGGTAGTCAGAGAGAGAGAGAGAGAGAGAGTATGCACGACACGCGCAGCCTCACGGGATCGGTTCTCTGCTCATTCATAAATATCTCTGTTTCATTTACTGTAACGGAATCTCAGTTTACCTTGACACACAAAGTCACACTGCCAACACAACTGGATTGTTTGGACCATAAAACCCACAAGAGTAATGGAAGCTTTAGTGCTTACTTACATGGACATGCTTGCCAATTATTTCATTCATTTGTTTGAGTTCAGGTTATGGTATGCATATAAGAAAGACCCTACTACTAGTGAGTAGGCCTACAACTGTGGACTTATCCCATGTTGTCATTTTGAGGCATCACAGGTTACATTTGGAAAGGCTGACGCGTTTGTGCCTGGTTATGTTTGGAGAGGCTGAAATGTTTAATTTGTGATCTGCCTGGTTATGTTTGAAGAGGCTGAAATGTTTAATTTGTGATGTGGCTGGTTATGTTTGGAGAGGCTGAAAATTTAGATTTGTGATGTGCCTGGTTATGTTTGGAGAGGCTGAAATGTGTGTTTAGAGTTTCCTGGAAGTGGAGTATGTGAGGAGGAAGAGATGGAGAATCCTCTCATGCTGGGAAGTGGAGTATGCTATGAGAAGGATGTGGATGAGGAGAATCCTCCCCTGCTGGGAAGTGGAGTATGCTTTGAAGAGGAGGAGGAGGATGATGAAGAGGAGAGACTGACTCAGTCTCCTGCTGTCTCTGAGGCTTTTAACAGAGAAGAGGAGCTGGGGTTTACTAGACTGTCTGCTGAAGATCTACATCTCATTTCCTGTTTCAGAATGACTCGTTTAGTTTCCCAGCAGTATAACGCAGGAAGGCATAAATGAGATGGGAAGTATTTAAATTTTAGACTTTGGATTTATGCTCCCAAAAGTTGCCAGTTTGAGCTTGTCGATACAAAATTGACCAAGTCAGGTTGTCGATACAAACCTTTCACCTGTAATCAAAGTATGGGTCGTAATGATGCACACACAGGTGTCAAGAACAGTCAGTATGTGTTTGGAAGACCCGTGATTGATCCATAACAAAGCTGCAGTGGTAGGCAACATGTGACTCAAGCCTTGGCCTAATTGTGGAGGTGTGTGTGTGAGAAAGGGAGCAAAAGAGAGAAAGTATCCTGAAATCAGGATGGCTCAGAGTGATTAGACTGAAATATCCAACTGTGATCTAACATGCTCGTTGGCTCCCATGGTTGAGTATTTTTAACACTTTTTCTCAATCAGAGTCATTGTTTGTCTGTCACATGTCGTAGAGTCACACGGTTCCTCACAGAGCTGCTAGTCTGAAGCAGTTGGTTGGATGTGCTGCTTTGTCCTGCTAGTCTGAATCAGTTGGTTGGATGTGCTGCTATATCCTGCTAGTCTGAAGCATTTAGTTGGATGTGCTGCTATTCCTTCTAATCTGAAGCAGTTGGTTGGATGTGCTGCTGTATCCTGCTAGTCTGAAGCAGTTGGATGGATGTGCTGCTTTGTCCTGCTAGTCTGAAGCAGTTGGTTGGATGTGCTGCTATATCCTGTTGATCTGAATCAGTTGGGTGGATGTGCTGCTACATTGTATCCTGCTAGTCTGAATCAGTTGGTTGGATGTGCTGCTAGTCTGAAGCTGTCGATTGTATGTGCTGTTATATGCTGCTAGTCTAAAGCCTTTGCGGGGAAATAAGGGATGTACATATCATACCGACATGTGATTGTAATTATGCATAGCCTGTAACTAGTGACATGTTTGCAAATGTGCTGCACTGTGACCTGTGTGTGTGTGTGTGTGTGTGTGTGTGTGTGTGTGTGTGTGTGTGTGAGAGAGAGCGCGAGAGAGAGTGAGTGTGAGAGAGAAAGAGAGATAGAGTGTGTGATGTTCTATATAATGCCTGCTGATGCGGTGTGTCTGTGTAATGTACAGTGCTGTGGGCTGCATCCCCAAAAGCTTCATGAATAAATGAGGCAGTTTCTCTTAAGGCGTTTCCAGAGCCCCTGCACTTACCTCTCCAGACGACCTCTTCTGCAGTTCTCTCTTTCTATCTCTCTCTCTCCTCTCTCTCTCTCTCTCTCTCTCTGTAGCTCTCTCTCTGTCATTCTCTTGCCCTCTCACTCTAACTCCTGGCTGAGGTCACAGAGTTTACCTGGAATTCAGACAGGGTTGTGTGTGTTGTGTGTGTGTGTGTGTGTTTATCACCCTCTTTCCTGTCTTCACCTCTCCTCTCCTCTCTCCCCACTCCAGATGCCTGTTGGCCAGACGGAGTGTAAGTCGGGGGAGCGGTACGGGGATGCCACTGTTGCCACGGCGCCCAGTCCGCCCCCCTCAGAACCACACACCCCCATGGACGCAGATAAGGAGGCAATCTACAGGTACTTGCACGCACACACACACGCACACGCATACGCACATAGACATGTCACAGACGCACACACATACACATGTATACAAAAGCCCTTGGCCCTTCGGTGAAACTTGGACACACATAAAACACATTGTGGCATAAATGCAGTTAGCTAATAGCTTCCTTCTAACTAGTCTAACCCACTTCCAGTGAGTTATGCTAAACTAGGCTAAACGTGTCCTCTTATCTAACTTTACCGTAGATGGCAAACTAAACTAATTTCCCAAAATGTTGACATGCTCATTGAAGTTCATGATTACTTGTGAATTACAAGCAAAATATTGTGTGTGTGTGTGTTTGTGTGTCAGACATCCGTTGTTCCCACTGTTGGCATTGCTCTTTGAGAAGTGTGAGCAGTCCACCCAGAGCTCAGAGTGTGTGTCGTCGGCCAGCTTCGACGTGGACATTGAGAACTTTGTGCGCAGTCAAGAGAAAGAGGGCAAAGCCTTCTTCAGCGATGACCCCGAACTGGACAGCCTGGTAAGGGACATACACATACTCACACACACACACACACAAACACACACACACACACACACACACACACCTGATGTTGACAGCTGCTGTAGTGTGTTGAGATGGTGAATGCGATCCAGGTGTTTCTTATCCACCTGTACACACACACTCACACACACACACACTCACAAACACACACGCCCTGAGGTTAATGGCTACTGTGCTGTGTGTTGAGATGATGAAGGCGATCCAGGTGCTGTGTATCCACCTGCACACACATAAACACACACACACACACACACACACACACACACACACACCCTTCCCCGAGGTTAATGGCTACTGTGGTGTGTGTTGAGATGGTGAAGGCGATCCAGGTGCTGCGCATCCACCTGCTGGAGCTGGAGAAGGTGAGCGACCTGTGTAAGGACTTCTGCAGCCGCTACATCGCCTGCCTGAAGACCAAGATGAACAGCGAGACGCTGCTGAGCGGCGAGCCTGGCAGCCCCTATTCTCCAGTGCAGACACAGGTAACACACACACACACACACACACACACACACACACACACACACACACACACACACACACACACACACACACACACACACACACACACACACACACACACACACACACACACACACACACCACACCACACCACTCCCACAACAAACATACACATACACATACCCACAATTTGCTCCCCAACCCACATATGCACACAAATATTCTCTCTCACAAATACGCTAATGCATGCACTTTTACGGTTTTTGTTTTGTTTTAAAACAATAGAATTACTGACAATCTCTTTATTTGTGTGTGTGTGTGTGTGTGTGTGTGTGTGTGTGTGTGTGTGTGTGTGTGTGTTTGTGTTTGTGTTTGTATGCATATGTGTATGTGTGTGTCAGACGTCCACCTCGCTCACAGGCACACTCAGTCCTCAGGGCATTATGGTTCCTGCCTCAGCCCTTCAGCAAGGCAATGTTACCGTGACAACAGTCAACCCCGCACAGATGGTAGCAGGTATGTCACAGTGGCATACGTCTCCCTCAGGTACTGCTGCAGCTGTTCACATACACTCACACAGTACACAGTCACACTCACACAACACACAGTCACACACACACATTCAGGATTTGTGAGATAGCGGCTCTACTTCTCCCACCTCACATGAGTACCGGGTGCGACCAGGTGACTGGTGGTGGTTCTAAGTGTTGGAAAGAGATATTAGAAGAAATTTAAAAAATGACAAAACACAAGACTTTTAAACAAAGAAAATAAAAACCGGCCAGTAACACAAACTCTGTCACTTCAATACAGCCTCACAGCAAACAGATACAGTAGCAATGCCACCCCACACAACTATCAACCCACTCCCTTAAATAAGCCCAAGTTGTCATTGGCTCTCCCCTTCACCCTTAAACAAGCCCAAGTGTCATTGGCTCTCCCCTTCACCCTTAAATAAGCCCAATGGTCATTGGCTCTCCCTTTCACCCTTAAATAAGCCCCATGAATATAGAATGCATATCCTCATATGGGGAACTGCAGGCTCTGTGAAAGTGAGATGATCATTTAGTGAGATGATAATTTAGGAGGTTGGTGGCTACAGTAGTGTTGATAAAGAAAGACAAAAAAGACTGAATCCTCATCTCTTGTCCTCAACTTACAAGTCTGAACACAATTAATGCAGCACTTGAGTTCAAGAAGTCTGGTGTCAGACACAGTCACACACACACACACACACAAACACACACACACACACACACACGCACACTCACACACACATATTCAGACACACTCACACTAATACAAAGACCCGTTCACAGACACAGTTTGAGATTGCAGTTATTTGTCCACATATTTAACCTGTGTGTGTGTGTGTGTGTGTGTGTGTGTGTGTGTGTGTGTGTGTGTGTGTGTGTGTGTGTGTGTGTGTGTGTGTGTGTGTGTGTGTGTGTGTGTGTGTGTGTGTGTGTGTGTGTGTGTGTGTGTGTGTGTGTGTGTGTGTGTGTGTGTGTGTGTGTGTGTGTGTGTGCGCCTACCTGTTTACCCCATCAGGTGGAACGGTGTACCAACCTGTTACTGTTGTCACACCACAAGGACAGGTAGTGACCCAGGCTATCTCTCCTGGAACAATACGCATCCAGAACACACAGGTAAGTGCGCGCACACACACACACACACACACACACACACCACACCACACATATCATTTTACAAGCTTTGTATTCATATCAGTGTGTGTGTGTGTGTGTGTGTGTGTGTGTACGGTTCAGTGTGTATGTGTCTGCACATACAAAATTATAATTGTGTTATGTCTATGTGTATGTGTACAGCTTCAGCTGCAGTTGAACCAGGACCTGAGTTTCTTCAGTCAGGATGAAGGTTCGTCCAAGAACAAGAGGGGCATCCTGCCCAAACACGCCACCAACGTTATGCGCTCGTGGCTCTTCCAGCACATCGGGGTGAGTGAGGACACGCACACACACACACATATACACACATACCTACACGAAAGCTGTCACTACGCAGTCACGTTAACTAATAGTTGGAGTGTGAAATGTCATGTGGCAGACAGTTTGGGCTCTTATAGTGGTGGGTTTCAGTTAGCTGTGTGGATTGAATGGTGGGATTAGTTGTGTGTGTGTGTGTGTGTGCGTTCAGCACCCCTACCCTACTGAAGTTGAGAAAAGGCAGATCATTATTCAACCTAACCTGTGTGTGTGTGTGTGTGTGTGTATTTGTAGCACCCCTACCCCACTGAAGATGAGAAGAAGCAGATCGCTACTCAGACGAATCTCACCCTCCTGCAAGTCAACAACTGGTAAGTCTCTCCCCCCAACCTCGCCTCCATGTTTCCATCAGCTGCTCCTCTATCATTCAAGAGGCAGATCAGATTGGCTGAAAGCTAACTCTGCTTTACTCTCATAGGTTCATAAATGCTCGGAGGCGGATCTTGCAGCCCATGTTGGATGCCAGCCAATCAGAAACGCCCAAAAGCAAGAAGAAGCCACCCCAGAACCGCCCACTTCAGCGCTTCTGGCCCGACTCCATCGCCTCGGGGGTTGCTCAGCAACACGTTACCATGGCTGATGGTACGCCGGTTGGGCTGGGGTTGTGTTTGTGTATGTGTGTGTGTGTGTTTTAGGAGCCATAGAGTGATGACAGCCTGTGGATTATTAAGTGTGTCAGAGTCTCTGATCTGTGTGTAGGAGTATTTTAGCTTTGATCTGGTGAAGTGTCTGTGAGTGTTTTAGGTCTGTCTGTCTGTCTGTCTGCGGTGTGTGAAGTGAAGTGTATGTGTGTGTGTGTGTGAGTGAATTTTTGTCAGTTTTCTGTCATAATCGCTTCAGTTCAAGTGTCTGTGTGTGTGTGTGTCCAGGCACTTTGGTGGCAGTGGGGGAGGACGGGCTGCAGTCTCTGTCGTCGGACGGGGCAACTCTGGCCGTTCAGCAGGTGATGCTCGGTGGCCACAGCGAAGATGACTCAGTGGGATCAGACGATGAAGATCACACAGACCTGTCCGACGCCAACATTACCAGGCTGGGCCTGGGGCACAGCGACTCGCTGCAGTAGACTCACACAGACACACACACACACACACACACGCTCACACACAGACACACACATACACGTACACACACACCACGCATGTATGGACACAGATGATGTTACACAAAAATGCCAACCAAGAAAGAAAAAGAATGCACATATGGTGATATTGAGATTCTAAAAGACACAGACACACACACACACACACACACACACAGACAGACAGACAGACAGACACACACACATAAACATACGCATGTTTTAAGCGCTGTTCATAGTACTGTAGCTCATTTTGATATTGGAATACAGAAGTAGACAAACTTCTAACATTTTTGTCTAGTCAGAAGAATGAGTTTGACTGCTTAATGTACACACACATACAATGAGGTGTTTGCTTATTGTACTCGCACACACACTTGAAGTCTCTCACATAGACACACGGACACACACACACACGAAGAAAGCACAACCACAGCACACAGCGCTGGGGACCGGCCCCCACACACACGCAGAGCGACACACGACCTCCAGGTCACCTCTGAACTCTAATCACAGAGGTCAAGGAGCTGCATTCTCTCCTGCCCTCTGCAGTGCCAACCAATCATATGTCATCTTCTGTACAGTCCAACCAATCCAATCACACGTCGTCTTCTGTCCAGCCCAGCTGACCTTGGCATGCCTGTGTCTCCCCGCAGATAAAGCTGATCTATTTTTATACAGTGATGGCTGACGTCATGCTTGTCACCTCTGAGTTTTTGCTGTTTGGCCTTTTTTTGTTAGCTTGTTTTTTGTAAGAGATATTTATGGATAAATATTTGGTTTTAAAGTTAGATGTAGGTCCCTGTTTGAAGGGCGTTTCATGGTGGATTTTTGTGCTACTCAAAATGACTGAGTTTGAGACTGTAACACAAGACATTGTTTCGTTAAGAGAGCCTTTAGTCTACGCGTGCGCACACACACACACACATACACACACACACAGAGTGTGAGTTATTTTCATTACCATCGCCTGGCTTCATCTGAATCCCACTCTACGCACAGACACACACACACACACAACAAAATGCCCTTTTTAGGCATACAATCAAAGGCAGAATGCAAAGAGGTGTGTGTGTGTGAGTGACTGTGTATGATGTAAAGCTGGTGTGTCTGGAACAGGATCATGTGTGGGATAAGATTCATCATGAAGGATTGATGCAGGGCAAGACCATCTTACAAAGCACACACAAAAAAAGATGCACACACATTAAGACACACACCAGAGCCTTGCTCTCTCCGGATGATCTCAAAAGTCCCACATCAACCAGGACATCACAGCCTCGTCAGAATCATCTGGAAGATTCATGAACAAGTTTTTGTGCCTCCTGGAAAACACTAAACTGTCTGCAGCATTACCAGCAAAATGCTCATGGCAGCTGGAATTTGTTCCTGAATTTGAAAGTCATGCTCTCATACATACACACACACACACTCACACACTCTTGGGTTGGTGTGAGGCTCTGAGGATATTTGGCGTGAGGTGCCACAGCAATGCGTTTGTAATAATAATAATTAAAAAAACACACACACACACATGTAACTCTTTGCTTGATGTTTTGCTTGATTTTTATGTGAAGGTTTGCTCTCTTCCACTATACAAACTCTTGTAAGTGGCAGGTTTCTTAAAACAACGTACACTACACTTTGATATTTATAATGCAAAAAAATAGCCGTTAACAAAATGTACATCTTTTTGCTGAAAGAGTCTTGTATAAAAAAAATAAAACATTTGAAAGCTTTTTTAAAAAAGACTTGTGTGTGGTGTGGAGTCTTGCATGTGCTGCCCAGATTCCCAATGGTTCGTCTAGACCGCAGCATCAGCCCTGCATCAGCTTGCTGTCGCCCCCTAGAGGGAGGCTGAGGCAGAGCACAAAACCACTGAGGAAGGCTAAAGTCCTCACTCAGCACACACACAGGACTGGAGACCTCAATCTACACAAACACACACGCACACACACACACACACACACAGGACAGGCTGTCACTGCTTAGGCACAGGGCTGGAGGAGTCCAGGGTTAGGGCACAGATCAGTGGTACATGGTGTGAAAGGATCAGGCCCATGTGGATTACAGTAAACTGTTATTTCATTTAGCTGGCACTTTTATCTGAAGCAATTCACAGCACAGCACAGTACAGATGGTTTAGGATTGCACTGGGCTGGACTATGTTCTGCTGATTGAACCATAGGAGAAGAACTGCTGCCCAGTTTGACATAATGTGCCCAAATCTCAATGATGGTGGGCTATGTTTTAAGTCTAATTAAAGCTAATTTAAGAACTCCAAGGGCAAGACCTTAACCAGCTCAGTACTCCCACTTTTTGCCCGCCATTTCAATTAGAGCCCTATATTTTAATATACAGTGAATAAATACATCTTTTCTTTCTTTATTTATACATAAATCCAATATTAATATAAATACATATTTAAATACAGCATTTATTTTCCTCAAGGACTGGAGAGGTGGTGGCCCATTAAACACCTAATCTACCAGTCCATCCAGGTGGTTTTTAGGGGTGCATTCCCGAAATGGCTCATAAGGTTGTCATGGGGATGATCTCTGCTGTTTGCACAGCCCCCATCTTCAGGTTGGTTAACCGCTCTGAGCCTCTTCCCTCTAGACAACACAAACACATAAACAGGCACACAGACCGGTCAGAGCTATCTGTAACAGATGCAGCACAACCCATAACATTAATCAACACCAATAGAGTTGCACTAATGCACACTAACCTAAGACATCTAACATATGCATGCACCATTGCACACACACTATCTTTCACATATGTATTCTCACACACACACACACACACACACACACACACACACACTGAGTGGTCACCTCCAGCTGCTGGTGTAATCAACACCAATACTAGTGTTGCACAAATGCACACCACACTAACGCAACACATACACACACACTGCTCAAATTCTCATACACACACATACACCATCACATACATACTCTATCTTACACATATGCATACACCATCACACACACACACTATCTTTTAAATGTATTATCATACATACACACACATGCACACATACACACACACACACACTGAGTGGTCACCTCCAGCTGCTGGTGTATCCAGGGCAGGGCAGCGGTGATGCGTGTGTAAACGCCTGGTTTGTTCTGCTGAGCGCAGCCCCGCCCCCAACTCGTCACCCCCGCCAACGTCCACACGCCGGACCCCCCTGCACACGCCAGGGGCCCCCCGCTATCACCCTGGAAATGCCCACACGCACCCACACACACACACACACACACACACACACACACACACACACACACACACACACACACACACGCACACACACACACGCTTTGTAAATTTTGTAAATTGTATGGTATTTATCATGGATGACATGCTTCATTAATAAACACAC